>NC_081427.1:17980689-18280689 GCF_949786415.1 Peromyscus eremicus
TGCCATGTTCTTCACCATGATGATAATGGACTAAACCTCCGAAAGTGTAAGCAGGCACTCAATCAAATGCTTGTCTTTCTTTTTTTTAAAAAAGATTTTTTTTTATTGATTCTTACTGGATTTCACATTATGCATCTAGATCCCATTCATCTCCTTGTCCCCTTGCATCTACCCTCTGCCTTTTCAAACTCCCCTCAAAACAACAACAAAAAAGAAGAAAAGAAAATAACCAAACAAAAAACAACTAACCAACCAACCAAACAAACAAACAAACAAAAACCCAAGAACAAAGAAACAAACAAAAAGTATATATATATATATATATATATATATATATATATATATATATATATATATATATATACTTTTATATAAATATGGTGTGGAAGCTATACTGTGTCCCAGTGAATCACAGAGTGTAATGTTTAGACCATACATCTCTACTTGTAAGTGTTCATTGCAATGAGGTCTGTTTTGAGGCCTCTGGCTTCTACTGTATTATCTATAACTGGCCCTCACTGGGACTCCCCTGGGATATCCTATTGTTATCTTGTGCCCTGGAGATCCTACAGTTTTGTAGGTCACCCCCTTTATGGGCTCCTTTAGTTTATAGATGAGATGGATGTTGCCTGGACTAACTCATAGCACAGATTCTGGCCTTGGGGGTTGCTGAGTTGCTCACCCTCCCCCCAGTTTTCCCTCCTCCTTACTACCCCAGGGTGGGGGGAGCTCTCCAGTACTGCCCTGGCTAGCTCATCCAATGCAACAGGCAGCAAGGAGCGGTCCAGTTTTCCTGCTCTCATGCCTTTGTGTCTGGCTCTCTCACAATTATCGCACTAGGGCCAGCTCTACTGCTTCACTCAGGCAAGGTGCAGGGCCTGCTCTCCCAACTGATGGAGGGGACATATTTGTGGTGAAGGGAGGAGCAGCATCTGCTCTACTATGCTACCCAGGTGCGGTGCAGGGCCTGCTCTCCCATATGCTGCAAATGGTGAGGGACAGGGCCAGCTCTTCCATCTACAACAGTTCTGAGATGTGGGGGCGGGGGGGGGGGTCATTTCTTCTGCAGCCGCCCCACCATATGGCAGATCAGGGGTGGAGTCAAATATCCCACATATGTTTAGGGCAGATTACTCTCATCAACAGGCATCAACAGGGGCATTTCTAATGTGCTGCCTAGGCAAGTACAGGGTCCATTCTCCAAAGTGCTACAGCTGGTGAGAGGCATTTTCTTTATAAGAGGTGGCATTGTCAAAGTGTCTCTGCACAACAATAGAACAATAACTGACACAGATAGACTGAAAAATTGAGGGGAAATGTGAATCACATTATTACACAGTCTTAAAATCCCTCTAATCTATATACCAGGTGGAAGAAAATAAAACAAAAGGAATAAGAAATAATGGTATTAGAATTGACATTCAATATACAAAATTTTAAAACTATAAAATGAGTGAAACAGTGAGTCTTTGGACTGGAATTTATGCTCAGAGATGTACATAAGAAATGAAAATGCTCTGTTAGGAATGTTAACTCTTAATTAAGCAGTTACAGTACAAGATGAGCATTGAAACAAACAAGCCATGCTTTCCTTAGGGTTAGAACACCTGAACACATGCAATAAGGTGGGTGCCAAGATTCAGGGGGAATACCACACACTGCCTTAGATTGAAACTACATAATAGTCACATCTTTATGAAGGTTTGACTGGGTGCTTACAAATAGGTATAACTAAAAAGACAAGATCCACAGTGAACATGGATGGCACCATCCTGCAATGAGGTATATCATGTGAGTTCATGAGAAGAGGGTGTAATATCAGCAAATAATCCTGATTATTTGTGTTAACAGCAAAAGTGTGATGGTGATTTGAAACAAAGGCGGTGGCACTATTAGGAAGTATGGACGTGGAGGAAGTGTCATTGTGGGATGGGCTTTGAGGTCCCTTTTCTCAAACTTCACTCAGTGTGACAGTCAACTTCCTGTTGCCTGCAAGATGTAGCAATGTTAGCTTCAATACGACTTAGTTAGGGTTTACTATTGCTGTGAAGAGACACCACGACCATGGAAACTCTTATAAAGAAAACATTTAGTTGAGGGTGGGCCACTTACAGTTGCAAAGGTTCAGTCTGTTATGATCATGACAGGGAATGTGGTAGCTGCAGGCAGTAGTGGTGCTGGCTACATCTTGCAGGCAACAGAAAGTTGAATGACTGTCACATTGAGTGAAATTTGAGGCAAGGGACCTCAAAGCCCACCCCCACAGTGACATGCTTCCTTCAACAAGGCCACAACTCCTAATAGTGCCACTCTCTTTGGTGGTCATTTTCTTTCAAACCACCACATGTGTGTATATTGGACTAGTTCTATTTATTCAAATGAGACGTGTCTGTAATATAAATGCCACTTGATTTCAATAACTTGTTTTGGTATAACATCCATCACAGCACAGTATTAAGGGCAAAAAGCAAATTTATGCCACATATTCTAGAATTGAGAATGGTATAATGTAGAGGAAAGTACTTTGTAAAACAGAGACGTACAATGGTAGTGTTCTCATTTAACATGATTTGACACATCTGATAGAGCAAAATGATTGAGACTGACAGCTAAGTAAGTCTTCAAACCAAACCTGACAATAGTCTTTGTCTGCTTCTCCATTTATGTTACATTATTCATCAAAATGACTTAGCAACCTAAATCAAAAATAGCCTTTTATGGAAAATACAGTGTATACCTTTAATTCTCTTGGAGGTTAGTTTAATGTACCATTGTCCGAGTATAGTATTTCATATGTGTGATAATCATATAAAACACTAATTTTAAATAACAGCATCTATAAATTCAAATGAATGCAGCCATATTAGCTATTTCTTTTATTTTCTATTGTATGACACATTTACATTATGATGATTTGATGACCATGCAAGATGCTCTTTCATATAGCTTGCAAATTCCTGAGTATCACAAAGGATTCAGTGAATGTTCACCTCTCCTAAATAAACTAACCAATCCAGAGCACACACTATAACTGTTTTCCTTATTGCCTATTAAATGCTGGATCACTCTTCATCAGTTCTTAAGACTCAGAAGCCAGTCATGAGACAAGTAAGGACTCAGAACCTACTAAAATATTCAAATCTGTCAATTCTAAACACATGTGTCTCTCCTGTTCCTCTGTATGAGACCAGAACATCATTCCCATGAGTAGTCATTTGCTTAGACTTCCCTCTTTTTCCCACTGCTTTGGGTTCAATCCCCACATTTCCTCCATTTCAGCCCTGTTCTATTTGACAAACTTTCTGTATCTAGGGAACTGTGCACAATGTCCTCTTTTGTGACAATATTGTGTCCTCACATCTACTTCTGCCAACTGATATTTGTAAACCCTAGATCCTCATAACATATTCATGTATGTCAAGTCATACCTCAGATTATTCTTCAATAGTTTTGAGCTTATCCTAAGAAACTTAGGCAGGCTTTTTAAGTTATATTTTCATCTAATCTGAAAAATAACATCTTAATGCCTTGAACAATAATTATAAATATATTATGTGTAATTATAATCTTAAATATATCTAGACATATTTGAGATCTCAGAATATTCATGGTTTTCACAATATGCTATTTTGTGATTATTACTTATAGAAAAAAATACACTAGTAATTAAGAGTAGAAACTGGTTCTAATGAAGTGAAATACTAAACTTTGTTTTAATACTCTTACATTGTCCTGGAAAGCTTGCTAGTGATTACAAATTATTGTGCCCTATTAAAAATGTGCTCTGTGGTCTAGAGCGAAGAAAGCATTGTTTTCTTGTTACCAAAGTAATCACAATTAAGATACAATAAAAAATCCTCTATAAAATGAACTCACATACTAAGATATCAGTGAAAGAACACAACAAAGGAAAAAGTACTGATGAATATGAATAATAAGAAAAAATCCAATGTAAGAAGAAATCCATTGATCTATTAATTTTGTTATTTCCTTGAGCAGTGATCATTAAAATTACAGATGAGCATAACTTGGATGTTTCTTTTTCTGCAAAATATAAACCCGTTATATGAACCTCTTAGAACCACCAGATTCTATTCCTATTTTTCTTTATTCAGCAGCTTAATATATGTAAATGCAGTTAGGATATAATATGAGAACCTAGGACTGTCATTCAGATGCAGGGGTCTATGAATGCACATGGCTTAATCTCATTTTCTTCCTCTTGTAGAAACCTGGATTCCATTTAAACATGCAAATGATTGATATGATTTACAAATTGTCATGGGAATGGTGCGTTAACTTTCTAGGTGTGGAACAACAAAGTCCTGTGGTCAGGTGGATGACACATGAAAGATTGCTTGATGATTCTAAAGGCTAGAAATTCAAGATAAAGACATTGATAGTGTAGATGTCTTCTGAAATTTGTGTGGCAATGGTTTGTCCTGGATCTTTTTACTCTGCTTACAGGTGACTGTTTTCTTGCAGAGTTATCACAGAATCACCCCTTTGTGTCTGAATCAGTTCTTCCCTTCTCATTAGGCATGGATCACAAAGTATTGAATTTAGACTTACCCATAAACACCTCATTTTATTTTAATACTTCTTTGAACACCTTTGGTCTAGTCATGTTCTGAGATGATGATGGGATTTACATGTTAGCTTAATTTATTTAAAAATAAAAAAACAAATACAGAAGCAGGACACAATTGGTTGACTAGTGGCAGTCTTTGCTACAGCAGTCATGACCAAGCCTGGCAGCAGCAAAGACAGCAGTGCCATGTGGAATGTTCTGTTCTCAAGAAGTCAGGTGACAAGGCATGCAAAGCAAGTATCAGGATCACTGTCCTAGACATCCAGTTTCCCTTCCCAGCCGTCTTTCTTGACAAATGTCACACAGCATCTGCAATTCATTCATACTAAATGATTTTCCATTTGGTAACAAAATTTTTATCATTCATCTACCACATAGTCCTGTCTTAACTTTGTCAAAATATTTTGTTCTCTAAGAAGGATTTCAATGATTACTTCTTTCTAGATATCATTCCTATATCCCCATTCTGTACAGAAACATTTCCTCCATTTTTCTAAAAAATCAATAGGTTTTTTTTTTTTTTGCTTCCTAATCGTATCATTTACTGGTTCAATATTGTCTTAGAATCATTGATCACATAGAAGATTCAGACTTCTTATCATGGATGACATGCAATACTGCATTCGTGACAATTAGAAGCAATTGATCTTCTTATATACTCTTGTCTTTCAACAGCTCCAGATATTGTGAAATCTTGTCTTTATCTTTAAGTTTACCAAGAGTCATGCTGCTAGGAATCATCCACCAGTTCTTACTCACTATTGTTAATGATCCAAGCATTTGATCTTACCCAAGTTCTTGTTGATTATTCATCATATTTTTAAAAACTTTATCTAAGAGACATATTATCTGTCCATTAATCTGACTGAACTCTTAATTTCTCCCTGACATACCAAACTCTTGGGAAATTCCTTTATAAGAATATAATCATTTCTAATAAGATATTTATTTATGTATTTATTTATGTGTGTGTGTGTGTGTGTGTGTGTGTGTCACACTCAACTACTTTGTAAACTGTTGGTGAGGAGTATATTAGGTTTTGTAATTTTATCTCAAATTTCTGAATCAGTACACAAGATATGTTGGGCAAACTTTTAAAAAAGCAAATGTATCAGAGTATTAGTGAATACAATAATTAAATTTACATGTGCATGAATGTATACTAAGCACTCTAACTGTGACTGAGAATAGGTATAAAGCATAAAGTAAATGCTTTATAAATCCATCATTATAGGTATAGAATTGGCTCACTATTTAAGCACATGTACTGAAACTTTAGAGGACCTGAGTTTGGGTCCCAGGTCTATTGGCTCACAATCACCTGTAATTCTAGCCCCAGTGGATATGATGTCTCTCTCTCTTTTATTTTTTATTTTATTTTATTTTTATTGTTTGTTTTTTTGAGACAGGGTTTCTCTGTGTAGTTTTGGTGCCTGTCCTGGAACTCACGCTATAGACCAGGCTAGCCTCAAACTCACAGAGATCTGCCTGGATGTGCTTCCCAAATGCTGGAATTAAAGGCCTGTGCCACTGCTGCCTGGCCTGATGCCTCTCATAGAGTCTCTTAGAATACTCATGTGTACTTAAGCCTCCTAAAACTTGTATATTTAATAAATAATATTAAAATGAAATTATTTAAAAGATGCTTTTATTATCAAAACTGAAATCAAGATTCTGAATTAGATAAGATTTGGTTCATAACTTCATCTAGTCATTTATATATAATTTTGATTTGGAATTATAAATATTTATGAGTGTTTCACCTAATGTATGTTCTTGTAAGGGGGTGCCTGTTTCTACTTCTTTGAGTAATGTAGCCTAAGATACAGAAGATGAGATATAAGTATATGATCATTTCAGCAAGATGTGACATTATTGGAGGAAGTCTGTCATTGAGGGTAGGCTTTGAGGTGCCAAAAGCCTTTGCTAGGCTCATAGTCTGTCTCTCTCTACCAATGGATCAGGATGTATCTCTTTCAGAGACTGCTCCAGTACTTACCTATGGGCTATCATGCTCACCACCATCATAGTATTCGACTAAACCTTTTAAACTGTGGGCAAACCCCCAATTTAAATGTTTCCTGTTATAAGGGTTACCTTGCTCATGGTGTCTCTTCGTAGTAACAGAACACTGACTGAGACACCAAGTCACTGATGATCACAGGTGTCAGCCTATATTATGGGATGGAACTACGTATTGAATGTAACAATTCTTTGGATTAGATGTATTCTACCTTACTCATTAGATACAAAGCTATCCTTTCTCCTTTTAACACTCACCTGTTCCTGAAGAAATGCACCATGTGATGAACAGAACATTCAGAAAAGCTTTATAGTTTTACAGGTTTCACACATGGCATGAGATAAAGCCACTCCATTAAAAGTATGAAGTGTAAGGATACCCTGAGGTGTCTGAGTAGAAGAGGATTAAATGAAAAGAAGGACAATGAAAAAGAAATACATTGCACTCACATTGGATCACCAGGCACAGTAAGCAAAGTTTGAGATAAAGCTAATCGTCCATAAAATAAATTCATAATTTAATACCAAAACATAAAGAATAAATAAATATACATCAAATAAACAGAATATAAACAAATAAGATGGGTTAGAAGATACCTGAAGTAGGATTTGGATATGAAAGACTTATAGAGGATGGAAAACATTGTACATGTCAGCAATGGGATGCTGCAGAGTAAGGAGAAGCAGTGTGATACAGGAAGGAGGGTAAGTGTGAGCCAGATTGAGCTTCTGAATCCCTCAGCTTGGGAAAGTGGTGCCTGAGACAATTTCATAGGATATAAGGTTTTGCATTTCCTCAAAGGTGAGGGGAGTGGTTTGTAAATAAAGATGATAAAACCAACAAACGAAATGGATCAATAATATCTTTGTAAAATATGTAAGTTAAGGTTAAATATTTCACTAAAATTTACTGATGGATTTTGGTAGACACAAGAGCACTCTGTGATAAGACTGAAAAAATGTGTGTCATGAACCAATACTCCCTTTAAGAATATCTTTATCACTTTGAAAGAAAGGGAGGTGATAATCTAAGTGTCAAAAGATCACAGCGCAGCCCCTTTGCACTGTTAAATGAACACCAGGTACAAGAATAACAAGTTCCTTTTGCCTGAAGAAGCAGGTCTCTATTTTTTCTGCTACTGACAGACCTAAGGCTTGCATAGGACATATGCTTTCTGTCTAGTTTCAAATTGTGCTTAGAAGACAGGCATCCCTTGAGGCAAGAGAAGAGATTTCTAAGAACATGAAAAGAAACAGAACGAAAATCATGCTTAAGGAATAAATTTATCCATCTGTCTCTCCAATATAGCAAAAACTTTGAAGGAGAATATCACTCTTCACAGAAATATCCATTAAAAGTGATGAGTAAAGCTCTGAACATCACTTGTCTTAGTTAGATATGCAGGTGTGGAACGTTAGTAGTTAAAAGAGAGAAAATGATAAGATTTTCAAAAATATAATTCAATTACTAGGAAAGATAGCTAAATGTGTTTGAGGAAATGATTTGTTATATCCAGAAATCTCATATCTTCCCAGTTTAGGTAGCATCTTCTATAAAGGAGTGATGACTTTAATGAAATATGAATGTGAAAAATATATAACAACTTTGGATATATGCATATGTATCATATTACATAGGAACATGAATTTATGTCAGGAAATTGATCATTTCAGACATTTCATTAATAGAATAATGAGGCAGCTATGAAGAAGGTACAAACTTAAGTTCCATTGAAGGTATAATAATGGAACCTATGAAAATAATTATAATCTGAATATGCAACTCATACATGTCTGCAATTAGTCTCAGCTGATTCGAAGTGCCAGGAGGTCTGTTGATGCTCAGAAATGGTTACGTAGAAGAGGACAGCACTTCATTGCTGACAAAACCCAGAGAAAACCATCTCTGCTTTATTAAAAAGTATGTGAACTAGTCCACCAAAGACCAAGTGTTCCACTACATATTTAAAAATGGGAAGTACAGGGGCTGAAGAGTTTGCTCAGTGGTTCAGACCATGTATCATTCTTGGTGGGAACGTGAATTTGGTTCCAAGACCCACAATGAGGAGCTCAAAACTACCTATCCCTTCAGTCTCAGTAGATCCAACACACCCTTCTGGCCTCTATGTGGATGGCACTCGCATGCACAAACAGAAACAGACATAAACAAACTGAATGCAGAAAAGATTAGCTCTATAATCCTATAGGATGCATGCTATTTGCAGAACTACAGTGTTTTACATTGTGAATAAAGGAGGAGAGGCAAGGTATGGGCCCCAAGTTACACTACTGAAAATTGTCTAAGTGGAATAGGAGTATAGGTAACCCAGCAAAATCTGTGCTTATGTTCAGTGACCGGAGTAAAACCTGACTGCTGCATTGATGAAACTCCATAAGGCCTGTTGTAGAATATGCTACGTGTCTAAAAGTAAATTAGTGATTCACTAACAGTAAATTACAGATTTCTTTTTTTTTAAATTGAAAATAGATTCTTCTCTTATACAATACATCCTGACAGTTTCCCATCCCTCAACTCCTGCCAGGTCCTCCCCACCTCCCTTCACCCCCAGATCCACTCTACCTATTTCCTCTCCAGAAAAGAGCAGGGATCCAAGAGACAACAGCAAAATATGACAAAACAAGATATAATAAGACAAGTCAAAAGCCCTCCTATCTAGGCTGGACAAGGCAACCCAGAAGGAAAAGAATCCCAAGAGCAGGCAGAAGAGTCAGTGATACACCCACCCCCACTGTTCAGAGTCCTTCAAGAACACTAAGCTAAGAGCCATAACATACACACAGAGGACCTGTTACAGACCTGTGGAGGCATCATGCTTCCCACTTCAGTCCCTGTGAGCCCATATGAACCTTGCTTAGTTGATTCAAAGGGCCGTATTCTTTCTCCTGGTGCAGATTTCTTTCTAATTTTGCTGATAAAAATTTGTAATCCCCCAAATCCAATGGTTATGCTCTAGAGAAAGTGATGAAAGACTGCGATAGAGTTTGCACTGAGAACCATGTTAGGGTGATCTCTCCTCAGTCATCGAAATGTGTGTTCAAATTTGGAGATGGGTGGATAAATTTTGAGCTATGAGTAGTTATACCATGATTTACTTTAAAATGTTGCACATGACGCAAGTGCATCTTTCCAGAAATTGCTTACAAGCTTATGCATTGGTGTCAGTTAAGCCCACCCACCGATTTCTCATCCAATTTATCCTCACTATTGTATCATCACTGCTCTTGTCGATATAAACAGCCAAGTCTACGCTGACTGTTTTTCTGCCCGATCTCTTTCTACCCTCAACAGCACTCAACCTAGATGAAACAATCCCCGCTGAATTTCATTTCACCCTTCTAACGCGTTCTCCTTCGCTGACCACTTTCTTTGGCCTATTTTCCTCCCTTCTAATCTCGCTGACCTTTCCAGAAGGATGCCTCAGAGCCTTGTCTGTTGAAGTTCCCTTTGTAACAAAACCATGTGACATACTGCTCAGATTCTAGCATCGTGTCTGGACCTCTGTCCATTCTGCCACTTCCCAGGTGGGTGATCTTAGAGATAATGTTCCTGTATCCCCTCGGGTTCCCCTTTCAGATCTGCAAGTGAGTACAATATTAATAATGCCTATCTCACACCAGCCCTGGGAGGATTTGTTTAATGAATTAATACCTGTGAAAAGCTGAATAGTGTGTGACATATACAGAATATTGTTTGAGAAATAAATGAATTAAAGCCAATTAAATGCCGGAAAAGTTATATACCGGAAAGAATTCACCCTTGAGTTGTATATGACTATGACTCAGTGTCTAGTCAACATTTTTTCTTATATGTTTAAAGGCAAAGCAGATTTTACACACTCAGCTTTGTAACAGAAGCACGCTGCCACTTCTCCGAACATCTTTACAGCCCACCATTATCAGCATCAGACTGTCTCATCTTAGTTTCCTGGCTTTTGATCATCAGACTTCTCCTAGTTTGTAGCTAGTTTCATATCTCACCTGCCTGCTTGAAAATCCCTTAAGAAGAATTTTTCTCATCCACCCGTTTCTCTGCATTGGAATTAACAGGAGTTAAATGGTTCCTGACTAATGGAGTCCTTTTAATGATTTCCATATTTAGTAAAAACAAAACAAAACAAAACAAAAAAAACAAAGAAGGCCCCTATACTCCTCTGAAAAGTCCCACTGTCCATGAGACCTCATCACCTCTCTATTCTCTCCTAACCTCAGCACCTTGGTCTGCTTGCTAGCCTCTGTGTATTGTAGACAAATTTCTATACATTCTTATTAAATAAGAAATATAGAGCCAAATACAGGGGTGAAAGCCATAGCGATCAGAGAATTAGTGAGAGCTGCCAGGTAACTTTAGCTCACCATGGCACCGTAGCTTCCCAAGAGAACCAGCTTCTTCCTATCTAACCTGCGCCTTTATTGCCTTGCTGTTCTGCCCTCTCATTGGCTCTTAGCCCAGCTACCTCACTTCCTTGTCACTGCCTATCTGTATAGACCTCCAGGTCTCTATAGTTGGTACTGGGATTAAGGGCATGTGTCACCATGCGTGGTTGTTCCCTAGTGTGTCCTTGAACACACAGAGACTCAGTTTGCCATGTGATCGGATTAAGGGCATGTGCCACCACTTCTATGTTTAAGGCTGGCTATGTCCTCAGATTTCCAGGCAACCTTTATTTATTAACATACAAATAAAATATCACCACATTTCAGCACAAATAAAATATCACCATAGTGTACATCAAAGGTGTCATATACTGATGACCCAAAATTCTATTTCCTTTTGGAATTTGTACTCTGATAGTCTTAGCTTTCTCGTTTTCCCATTTGTATTGAAGAAAAGCCACCACCAGGCCAATCTGTTGGCAAGCTTGTGGGACAGTTTTTTGATTGATGATTGATGTGGGATGACAGTCAGCTATGGGCAACACCATCACTGTAGCTTGTATGTGTAAGAAAGCAATCAGAGCCGGGTGGTGGTGGCACATGCCTTTAATCCCAGCACTCAGGAGGCAGAGCCAGGCGGATCTCTGTGAGTTCGAGGCCAGCCTGGTCTACAGAGTTGAGATCCAGGAGAGGCACCAAAAATACACAGAGAAACCTGGTCTCAAAAAACAAAAAACAAAAAAAAAAAAAAAAAAAAGGCAAAGAAAAGAAAGAAAGCAAACAGATCCTTCATGATCTCTGCTACAGTTCCTTTTTCCAGATCCTGCCCTACTTGAATTCCTGCCTTAGATTCCCTCAACTATGGATTATGAATATGGTATGTAAGCCAAATAAACCATCCCTTCCCAAATTGCTTTTGGTGTTTTATCATAGCAATAGAAAGCAAACCAAGATACCTTTTAAACTATTTTCAAAGTTATTTTATTAGAAAGTTATCATCTAAATATATTTTCACAGTTTGAAAACTACTATACTATTTTTCTTCACTTCTGAAGCTACAAAACTCTCCTGGCAGTACAGACACATTTTTCTGTAAGGTATTTTCAATAATATTTAATCTATAAAATATTTTATTGTCAAATATGGCATTTGTATTCACTTTCTTGTTTATTTTGAGATTGTATTTTAATTATAATGTTTATCCTTTCCATTTTCTCTCTCCAAGCCCTCTGATATACTCCTTCCCACGCTCCTTCAAATTGGTCTTTTTTCATCAATTCTTTTTACATGCATGTCTATTTGTAGATACATATGTATTCCCAATTACAATCTGTTAAGTCTATATACTATATGTACATATATATCATGTATTGGAATGGTTAATAGTCCTAAATAATTTATTCATAACTCAGAAAATAATCTATGCCACAGCTAATATAAAGACTACAATAAAAATACTCGAGTAAATTAATCTATTTACATGCAATTAACTGTACATTGTCATGAGTGTGGATGTTTTCTGTAGAACAGAAGAAAAATAGTAAGAAATTATCGAGGAGAGGTTATTATTTGCTGGTATGTCACTAATTTCACTGAAACATTCAAATTATAAAGGAACTTTTAAAAATGATGATAATGTTATGGAGGATCCTTTTTTTTTTTTTTTTTTTTTTTGAGCTGAGGATCGAACCCAGGGCCTTGCACTTGCTAGGCAAGCACTCTACCACTGAGCTAAATCCCCAACCCATTATGAAGGTTCCTAGGAGTGTTGCTGGAGAAAATGTAAAAATGGCTGGGATCAAGACACATTGTATGCTTTTGTGAAAATTTAAAGAATAAGAGAAATAATACCAATATAGGGGAAAATGATGATCAATATATTTAAATAAAGATTATCTCTCCTGCACTTTCATTGTTCAACTGTTAATTTAGCTTAAGTTTATGAATGATATTAATGAGGTATAACATAATGTTTTAATATATGTATATATGGTAAAATGATTAAATAAAGGTAATTATTTATGCCTGTACAAGAATTATTTAAATGTGGCCATGGAGATAAATACTTTCTCTTTATAATGGGAATCTATTATTTATAAGAAGATCCTGTGGCTTAATGCTTACAATTAAATGACAGACGCAGCTAAGAAGTCATTTTCTCTATTCTTAATCCAAATATAAACCATAAATTTATTTATTTTTCCTTAATATCCAGTCTTGCTTTATTTTGCCCCTTATCTCTCTAGAATAGTAACTAATAAATATGTTCTTGTCAGAAAATATAAAGACACAAATATGTACAAGGCCAGCAACATAATAGTTTGGGCTTTTATCAACTTAAGAACGCTTAATCATCATCCCACAGAAAGGAAAAGTAGCAGCAAAAATGTACAAAGTGCTAGAATTTAGCCTTCTTCCCTCAAAATGGATCATTATTAGGGTCTGGCATGGGCAGTTTAATAGTTGAATACCTTATACAGAGTGTGGATGTCACCCAAATGAATGTATCTGGCATTTTATTCATTCTGTTATCGAAGAAAGGGCTGTATGATTTTCTGAAAGCAAGACCAAGCCATTTTAAGTTATAAACATAAAATAAATCAGGTCAAATATATATAGAAAAATATCTGTCAGTCATGATTATTTACCTCTCACTACAATAGGTACATATTAGCATACGGAATCATGGCCAAGGGACATTTGCTCTTTGCTAGGGAAAAAAATTCCACATACATTGCCAAATAGTTTCAAAATTCTCATTCAATAGTGATCACATTATTTTTTTGGCCTATCTTTGTGTTTTTATATAACTAGGATGTTAATTGTATCATGAACTTGATTTGAAAGAATTCCAGAAAAATTAACAAACTATTATTTTTCAAACCTTTCAAATTTGATTAAGGTTTTTACCCTCAGAACAAAATGAAACTTCCCCACTGTGAAGAATTTACTCATTTGCTTCCAAAGACATTTGATTAGAATAATTTTTCAAATATAAACAATTAGTAACAGATCATTTATTTACTAAATGTTATAGGAGAGAACCAGCTGCCTGAATCACCAACCATGGAGTACTCTTGAGTTAGAATTTCCTCATGAAATTTCATTACTTAAAAAATTCTGTTGTCCCAGAGAAGCTAGGTAAAAGGAGGACCCTAAGAGAGACAGGCATGGAGGGTCCCAGGAAGAAGAAATTGTTAAGATCTCCTGGGTAAACTGGGAGGGGGGAGTAGAAGGGAGGGGATGGGGGATGGGAACATGAGGGTTCATGATGGCCGAGTTGTGGGGGGTGGGGCAGAGAAGGAGAACAATGAAAGAGATACCTTGATAGAGGAAGACATGATGGTTAGGGAGAAACCTGGTGCTAGGGAAATTCCCAGGAATCCACAAGGATGATTCCAGCTAAGACTCCTAGCAATAGTGGAGAGGGTACCTAAGCTGGCCTTCCCCTGTAATCAGATTAGTGACTACTCTAATTGTCATCATAGAACCTACATCCAATAACTGATGGAAGTAGATGCAGTGATCCACAGCCAAGCATTAGGCTGAGCTCCTGGAGTCTAGTTGAAGAAAGGGAGGAGAGATCATATGAGCAAGGAGGGTCAAGAGCATGACAGGGATAACCACAGACAGCTGACTGGAGCTAGTAAGAGCTCACGGACTCTGGAATGAGAGCTGTGGAACCTGTGTGAGACCTTGTAGGCCCTCTGAATGTGGGTAACAGTGGTGTGGCTTGATCTGTTTGTGGGTCCCCTGGTAGTGAGGTCAGGACTTCTCCCAGGTGCATGAACTGACTTTCGGGAGCCCATTCCTGTAGTGGGATACCTTAGGCAGTCTTGATGCAGTAGGGAGGGGCTCGGTTCTGCCTCAAATTTTCATGTAAGACTTTGTTGACTCCCCATAGGAGGCCTTACCCCCTCTAAGGAGTGGATGAGGGATGGAATGCGGTGGGGGCGGGGAGAGAAGAGGAGAGAGGGCATTGGGGTTGATATGTAAAATGAAAAGAAGTTAAAAAAAGTTATTGTTGTCTCAACATAAGGACCTATGGGGATTAGATAGCTTTAAGGTAATTTTTTATATAATGTTCTGGAAGAAATGTATTCAATCTAACAAATTATTAACATTTCTCTGTGGTTTAAGTAGGTTTTCTATCACCCAGAAATGTACTTTGTTGCTTATTCAATTTAATTTAGTATGTAGGAGGTATCTTTTTAATCAACTTTAAAATCATGTTCCGCTGACTTGTAAATCAGGAGGTCAATGCTAATTGAGAGAAGTCTTCACAATGCTGACACCTTCTCTCCCTGCACAAAGGGTGTTGCTCTGCGTGTTGTGATACTTGACGCTTCCAGATTGCATTACAGGGTTAAGAAGATGAATGCTCATGGCTTTTAATCCTCACCATGATTTATGAGCCTCTTGATATCCTCTCCCTGGAGCAGCTACAACTGTGTGCTTGTTCTGCCTGCTGCTTAAATTACACAGACATCTGCAAAGTAAATTATGGATTGTTGTTCCATAGACCATAACCGAGCATTCTCTCCATCTCGCCTGCAGTACTTTTTTATTAGAACAAAGGATCTCTATGCTCACTGCTTATGTACTGAGGGAATGCTAGCTAACTAGAGTGATAGAGCAATGTCCTATACTGTGACTTGACATGTAATATTAAATCTGCACAACATATGACCGGTACAATTTTAAAGATACAAGAAAAGCAAAAACTACATTTTTATTCCTGTGTCTTTTATCGTTATTGAAAGGATAGCATCTTAAGGTTTACATAAGACAGTGACATTTAAAAGTAATTGAAAATTGTTCCATGGAATAAAATCCATGCAAATGACCCTTGGTCTGTCAGTCTTGAATATTTTAGTGCCACACTGTGTCCTATGACACTTAAAATTAAAAATTGAACAAATAAATGAAGAAGAAAATTTGTGTAAAATGGGAGAATCTTTGTAGAATTTCTCCTGCTGATAGTTCTCAAAGTGAACTTGCTTTAACAGTTCTGGAAATTTGTAGTCATGGTAAAGACTGGGAGAATCTTTCTTTTGAATGAAAACTCTGGAAGAGGTCAGGTTGAAATAATCAATTGATTCCGCATTTCCTTGTCTTTTCAGTACTTGTTAATCTATGTGGATGATGAATCGTAATTCCCAATGACAAGACCATTGTGAGATCCTAAAAGGCATGTCTCAGTTATTAACCTTTGAAAATCCCCCAAATTAGACATTCTCTCCATTTATTTCCTTTAGATCTGCTAATTACCACTCAAAGTAAATCCTGGCTGGAAAAACAGTAGTAACAATTTACAAGTGGATCTCTACTTGTTTCTTAAACAGTCCATTTAAAATTAAGGTTCTGGGAATCATGTTTGGAGCCCCAGTGGTGAAGTCAGCAGAGTCCTGTGAGCATTGGAAGCAGAAATGTCCTCCTCACTCCAGCTGAGCAGTCGTGCTGCTTGCTCTGTCTCTTCAGCATGTGAGTTTCACCTCATCAGCAGCTCAGAGCTGGTGTTTCCTGAGGGTCAGGACCTGCCACTCAAACCAATACTCTGAGGACTTATTTTTTCTCTCTCTAAAGATAGTTCCTATATCTGTTTGTCTCTTTCTGTCAAGAGCTCATTTTGAAAACATTATTTTCGCCTCAAGTTTGTCTCCTCACCACCAAAAATTAAAAAAAAAAAATCCCCCCCAAAACAACTAAGCCTCAATCCTAAATAATTTTATTTAAAGTCTCATACAACATAAATATCCCTCGAGAAAAATGAATGTCTTTACTATCAAACAAATATAAACAATTTCCTTTACTTTGTGTAGGAAAGGGTGCACAGAAAAAAATTAAACCTGGGCTTCTAAAATGTCAGAAACTTCTATGTACTAACTATACTGTCAAATAATTATCTTAGGAACCCATTCCCCTACTGTCCCTGAACAGGTACAACCCTGCTCAGGTGTTTCTTTCTATATTCAAAAAAGAAACGGCAACAACAAAATATTGTGTTCTGTGTAACAGGACCCCAAAGCCTAATTCCTTCCACTGTTCTCTGTCATCTACTCTTCCAGATTTATCTGCTGAATTTTCCCATACTGAATATCCACTTAATTTCATAAATATCTAAATGCCTTAAAGTTTGCCAGACAAAATTCCCTATTTTTCATTTTTGTTATAATCTATATAATAAATATGGTTACCTATAAGATGTCAATGTATGTAACAGAGAAGTCCAAAGTATAATTGTTTACTGAGTTTTGTAACATGTTTCAGAAGTTAACATTTCTCCTGTTGTTCAATAATAATTATAAGAAATTATTGAGCTAAAATGGACCTGAGAGTATTCTCTATTTGAAATTAAAATAATAAAATACAACATTCTTATTAATAAGGTCAATTTTATATACCTATAGCTTTATTATTGTTAGACGTTATTTCATTATTTGATTCTAAGGAGGTTAGTTTCAGTACTATATTCAGAGGTGAATTTTATGAAAATATTAAGAAGAAATCAATGTCAAAGTATTCTCTTTCCATATCTTAAACAGTGGGCAATGCATTCTCATTAATGAGGACTGAACATCTCTATATCTTTGTGTTTGTCTTTTATCAAGTTGAGATCTTTAAATTATCCTTTAATTATCCTATACAAAAAACCAACTTCTTTTTAGTCTTTGTTACAAATTCAGTTAGGACACAGAAAGAAACACAAGACCTTTAAGAAGATTGAATTTCTCTTCTTTAATTTGGGAGAAAAAGATACATTCATTTTTTTTTAATTTAGTCTGTGCATGATGGTCAGTTATAAAACACTTGTCTAGCTCTCTGAGGCCTTGGGAGTGATTTTCATCACTGTAAATAAATATTAATAATTACTTTAGAAGGTTTCATATTAACAAATTTATTTTACATCATATGAAGTATCTAGATTGAAGTAATCATGGGCTTTTAAGAGAGCAACTTGCCAATGGCAGGTATTAACAGGAATGTTCATTTATATTATTATATGTATAATACATAATAAAAATCTTATTCCAAAATCAATCATGATCAAAGATTTAAGAATAGATATATCTTTTCAAGAAGTCAGATTTTCAATGTCAAGATAAGCTACTTCCTAAATAAAAAATTTAAATATTGATGACAATTATTAATAGAAAAATAGATGACCAAAGGAGACATAGAGATCCACCCTTGAAACACAAAACAGTTAATTTCACTTTAAACTTTATTTGGAAAATTTATCCAAACAATGCACAACTTTTACTCAAGCCGACAGTTGGAATTACTTGATGTTATAGAACTAGATTGAAGTCCACCATGCTTTGAATAAGTTAATCTCACAAATGACATAATAAAACTAAAGTCTTCAGTTTTATACCTATCAAATACCAGCATGCATGAAGACTTTTTACAAATACTACAGCAAGATCCAAAGAGGCACATGAGTTTAATGACGTGCCTGCCTTACCTCTTTACACTTTTCTTTCTGTAATTCTCCAGTAATGGTTAATCTTAATTGATCACTGATGAGGAACAGAGAATACCAAGGCTGTTTCGACTACATCCTAAGAATAGATTCTATCATTACCAGACGGGAAGTGTCACAGAAGCAGTTTAATTGCTGTGTCCATGAAGGTTAACTAAATGTTTAAATATCAGGATGCCGATCCCTGCTGGCCACAAGGAAAACCAGTCTGGAGTTGCCAGCAAAAACAGCAATTGAACATCGCTGAGCCATAATAAAAATAATAAAGATGAGAAAGTATGTTACTTTCTGTATCCTCATTTAAAAGCTCCTTCTCATTCATGCCATCAACATGAGACACATGTGACTGAGCACAAATACTGTCACCAATTATGAGAAGGTAGAAAACGTATCATAAAACAGATGGTAGAAAAAAGATATCCATTTGTTTGTGGGTTTTGTTTTGTTTTTTTAAGAAAAAGAAAACTGCTAGGTTTTCTCAAATCTATATATTAATTTAAAAGGTGTGAGAAAAATGTTATAAAGAAATAAAATAGACTCCTTGGAAAAAGAAAGGATCACATCAGTTTCATGATTTTATAATCTAGGATAACCTTCTATAAATATATAAAAACTTTAATATTCCAATTTAAGATGAAATAAATATTTTAAAGCTTTATATGGAATTTGTTCTTTGAGGTATTTATTTTGAGCTAAAAGGAACATATTCTGGATAAGATATGTCACCAACCTTTGAAAAGGCGACCATCCTCTCAGTACTTCAGACTTCTATTGAGTTCCAACTTGATTACAGTCCCCAGAAAATGGACCAGTCAGGTACCTGAGCTAGAAAAAAAGCATACACAGAATGTGAGTGTCCACTACCTTTAAACATGTATGTGTTTGTAAATTCTATTAAATTAAAACATGTCAAGACAAGATGGGAAGTTCATAGGAACCCGACAATTTATTATCTCATTAACATCAGAATCTACTATTTCATTAACATCTTATGAAGGTACATTGGCCACAGCTTCTGACAGATTGCAATAACTACACTGTAAGTAGCAAATACTGATTCATTGTTTCATGCTTCTCTTGATTTCAATTTTTCATACCTGGGTACCAGACTTTAGTCACTGAGTGTCCTCAGATTCCTATCGTGAATGTAGTTTATTTTTCAGACTTTCCTTGCTTTTAGTAATCATGAAAATTTTGAAAAGTAATGTTCATTTTATACAGTATAGAACATGGGCCTCACCTGAAATTTATCGCCTGCATTTCTCATGGTTAGACTGTGAAGAGGTGTTGAAGGGCGAGATCTAGAAGTTAAGAGTCATTCACATTCCTTTATAACCAGTGAGCTTGTCAACATAACTTACGCTTTTGATATTAAGTGTTAATTGTGGTTTATAACACAGTTCCTTCGGGCTAGAGAGATGGCTCAGCCTTTAAAGGCTATGCTCACAAGGAAAAAAGAAATACATAGTTCTTTACCTTGAAGTTACTTAGGATCTCCCTTTGTATTATATACTGTATTGAGTTCAAACACATAAACATTCCGAACTCAAGAGAGGTTAAGTTATGCATGTTCATGGGAGAAATACTATGCTAAAAGCTTATAATTTTTTATAAGTAATATTTCCCTATTTGTGACCTTTCATTTATTATTTGATCATTCATCAATTTATATACTTATTCAATGATTTATGTGTACCAGTGGGAACTCAGTTTTCAATCTAGTATTGTGAGTTGTAATCTAATTAATATTGTGTTGGTTAGTTTGTAGCTCAAACGAGTTCATATTTGGTCTTTGTGAACACTTTCATTTACATTTCATTTTTTAATACCATACTGGTTTGTTCATTGAGCATTTATCTGCTAGTATAATATGATATCCCACATTAAGCTCACAGTAGTATTAATATTAAATAATATTAATATTAAATCACAGTATTTTTGTCTCAGCTGTAAACAAGGTCATTTCTCAAAACATCCTTGTTTGCTTTTAATCAAGGATTTATTTTAAAGTTTCTTTAGTAATACATCCTATTTTATAGTGGCATTGGCCTGTAAGAGTGCTGCTTATTATAATAATGTTTTATAGTTGATAGGAATCGATGTTTATGATGATCTATAATACAAGGAATTGTCTCAAAGACCTTCTTGTCTGATACATATATTGTGTAAATTTCTACTTACATGTCAAGAAAATCTTTTCAGATGAGATTAAAAATGGAATTTTGGCATAGTGGGATTTTCCTGGAGTATCTCAGTAAGCCAAAAATAGTTTCATACATATACTTAAAAATGAAAAGTAGATTTTTGACAAAGAAGCCAAAACTGTACAATGGAAAAAAGAAAGCATCTTCAACAAATGGCACTGGCATAACTGGATGTCAACATATAGAAGACTGCAAATAGATCCGTATCTGTCACCGTGCACAAAACTTAAGTCCAAGTGGATCAAAGACCTCAACATAAATCCAGTTACCCTGAACCTGATAGAAGAGAATGTAGGAAGTAATCTCCAATGGCATTGGAGATTACTTCCTAAATATAAAACCAGTAGCACAGACACTGAAAGAAACAATTAATAAATGAGAACTTTTGAAACTGAGAAGCTTTTGTAGGGCAAAGGACACAGTCAATAAGACAAAATGGCATCCTACAGAATGGGAAAAGATCTTCACCAACCCCACATCTGACAAAGGGCTGATATCCAGAATATATAAAGAACTCAAGAAATTAAACATCAAAATACCCAACAGTCCAATTAAAAAATGGGCTATAGAGCTAAACAGAGAATTCTCAACAGAAGAAGCTCAAATGGCTGAAAGACATTTAAGGAATTGCTCAACATCCTTAATCATCAGGGAAATGCCAAATCAAAACAACTCTGAGATACCACCTTATGCCTGTCAGAATGGCTAAGATCAAAAACACTGAAGACACCTTATGCTGGAGAGGATGTGGAGTAAGGGGAATACTCCTACACTGTTGGTGGGAATGTGAACTTGTACAGCGACTTTGGAAATCAATATGGCACTTTCTTAGAAAGTTGGGAATCAATCTCCCTCAAGACCCAGCTATACCACTCTTGAGCATATACCCAAGGAATGCTCAGTCATACCACAAAGACACATGTTCAGCTATGTTCATAGCAGCATTATTTGTAATAGCCAGAACCTGGAAAAAAAAACCTAGATGCCCTTCAACTGAAGAATGGATAAATAAAATGTGGTGCATATACACAGTGGATTACTACTCAGCAGAAAAAAACAATGACATCATGAGGTTTGCAGGCAAATGGATGGAACTAGAAAATATCATCCTGAGTGAGGTAACCCAGACTCAGAAAGACAAACATGGTATGTACTCACTCATAAGTGGATACTAGATATAAAGCAAAGGATAACCAGACTGCAACTCACAAATCCAGGGAGGCTACCTAGTAAAGAGGACCCTAGGAGAGACATAGGGATAGCCCAGTGACAGAGAAGTGGATGGGATCTGCAAATGGGGGGGGGGTGAGTGGGGGTAATTGAAGGCAAGGGTCGGGGGGAAAGAGAGCTTAGAGGAGTGGGAGGTCCCAGCTGTATCAGGAACAGAGTGGGAGAACAAGGAAAGAGATACCATCATAAATGAAAACCCTATGGGAATAGGAAGAAGCAGAGTGCTAGAGAGGTTCCCAGAAATCCACAAAGATATCTCCACTATAGGCTACTGGCAATGGTCGAGAGAGTGCCTAAGCTGACCTACTCTGGTGATCTGATGGCCAAATACCCTAACTGTCATGATAGAACTCTCATCCAGTGACTGATGGAAGCAGTTGCAGAGGTCCACGGCCAAACCTCCAGGAGTCCAATTGGTGGGAGAGAGGAGGGATTATATGAGCAAGAGGTATGGAGACCATGATTGGAAAAAGCGCAGGGACAAATAGCCAAACTGGTGGAAACACATGAACTGTGAAACAATCGCTGAGGAGCCCCCATAGAACTGGATCAGGCCCTCTGGATAAGTGAGATAGTTGATTATCTTGAACTGTTTGGGAGGCCCCCACGCAGTGGGACTGGGACCTGTCCTTGGTGCATGAGCTGGCTTTTTGGAGCCTGGGGCCTATGCTGGGACACTTTGCTCAGCCTTGGTGCAGGGAGGAGGGGACTGGACCTGCCTCAACTGAATCTACGGAATTGGGCTGACTCCCCAGGGGAGACCTTGGCTTGGAGGAGGTGGGAGTTGGTGCTGGATTGTGGGGGAGGGCTGAGGGGTGGGAGGAGGAAGAAAAATAAATAAAATTAAAAATAAAAAAAAATTTAAAAATGACAAGTAGATGGTTATTTGACATAAAGGATAGGTCATTGGTTAAGAAGCTGAGAGAAACGAAGATGCTGTCTTTAGTGAATGTGTGCTTTGACCTCACCAACAACGCATATATCAGCCTCTAGAAGAAGCAAGGAATGCATTCTTCCCCAGCTCTTCGGACGGATTGTAGTACAATAATGACCCTCACAATTTCTGCTTAAAATCAGTGGTACTGATTTTAGAGTTCTAAAAGACTGTGTGATTAACTAGTTTGAGAAAGTCTCTCATTCTGTAGCAAGCACAGGTTGGTGGTCTCAAATCTAATTTACTTTGTGTTGAGATTATAGCTATGTGCCACCAAACTCTGTTATTTGGGCTATAAAAACACTTTTGTTTGTTTATTTGCTTCTGTGTGTGTGTTTGTTTTGATGGTGCAGAGTATCTAAATGAAGGTGTGGAGTACACAAGAAAACATAACACAGATTTACATCGCCCAGCTTGCATTCCAGACTTCTGACTTTAAGGATTTGTGGAGAACAGGTCTGTTGCTTTAAGCCTCACTTATGTGTTAATCATTGGCCATAATCCAAAGACATAATATATATTTATCATTTATTAACCAAAACCTCTAATACAATGTAATGATGTTGTATGGTGAATATTTTTTATGAATTCACTTCTGATTTTAATGCTAATACTAAATTTTCATTTGATATGCAAATCATTACCAACTACCATAATAAAATGATTGGCCTTGTTTTTAGAAAATGAATTATTCTATATTGACTACTAACGCAATGAATTTTTTATAGTCCCTACACAATGTTTTGACAAAATTGATAATAAAGTTTATAAATATTTTAACTGTGATTATTATAAAGATTAATCAATACATATTAATTTATTAAAGTTAGTTTCCCAAATAAAATTAAATAACTGTCTTTCATCTTTTAAAATAATCAAAATGAAATAAATATGGCCACCACAGTATAAATCATCAACAGCACAAAATACATTTTTTCTTAATGACTAATTAATAACAGTTTTTGCCAGTTGTTACATACTAAAATAATAAAAGTATAAGATTATCAATAAGTAAATAAGAAGGGGTTTGTGTTTAACTCAATACTAAGATACAAATGCTTTCATTAAAAATGAGTCTGAGTAGGGTTTAGGGAGATATTTTGGTAAGTAATATAGTTGCCTTGTAATCAGAAATACATCATTTAATTCCTAGACCCATGTATAAAACCAGACATGGTAATACATGCTAGTAATGCCAGTACTGGAGAGTCAGATCGAGGTAGGTTCATGGAGTTCACTGGTCAGAGAGCATTGGCTATCTAGTGATTTTCAGGCCTGTGGTTGTTTGAATGAGAAACATCCTCCATAGGCTGGCGTATTTGAACATGTGTCCTCAATTCATGTCACTGTTTGGGGGAGACTTAGATGTGTAAACATGCTGGTGGAAGTCTGTTACTTAGGACAGCCTTTGAGAAGTAATAGCTTCACTCTACTTTCAGTTCAATGTTTAGTGTTTGCCACTGAAGATGTGAAATCTCAGCTTCTGCTCTATATGCCATGCCTACCTATTGCCACATCTTTCTACAATGATGGCCTCTTATTCCTCTGGAACTGTAAGCCTGATAAACACTTCTTTCTATAAGTTGCCTTGGTCATGACGTTCTACCATAGCAACAGAAAAGTAACTATAAAATGTGAGCAAGGGAACTTGTCTCAAAAAGTAGATTCATATGAATGTCAACAGGTTTACAATACGCTCACTTTGTATGTATACCTGCACACATACCCATAGTGGAAGGTGGATTTTTCTCTTCTTGGTAAGGAATGTAGGTAATGCATCAGAATCACCTACTAACAAGGAGACATTAAACTGTATTCTAAATATCTATGCCTCTAATCAAACAAAAAAGCCTGCTCCAACCATTAATCCAATAACCCTGTCCTGAGAAGAACAGTGACTAATGTAGACAGTCATGGCTGTCCAAAATGCAGAGAATAACCAATGGCTGTGGAATCACGTCTAAGCAAGTCATTTACATTAATCATTACACCACTCTCTCTGAGACTCAGGGAACATTGTCAAACAGTGAGCAGGAAGTATATAAGAAAAAGTGAAGGACCAAAAAAAAAAAAAAAAAAAAGCTGGGCGGTGGTGGCACACGCCTTTAATCCCAGCACTCGGGAGGCAGAGCCAGGCGGATCTCTGTGAGTTCGAGGCCAGCCTGGGCTACCAAGTGAGCTCCAGGAAAGGCGCAAAGCTACAGAGAAACCCTGTCTCGAAAAACCAAAAAAAAAAAAAAAAAAAAAAAAAAAAGAAGTGAAGGGCTATGAAATTCCTTTCTCTAGTGTCCATACATCTCTTTCAATCTTTAGTTCACACCAACTATTGCTACATATACCACTGAAGAGTTAGGGACTTATAGGACCCTCTTTTACAGCTGAACTTTCAGTTACTGATAGATTTTTAGGATAGAGGGAATCATTACATTTAATTGTGTACCTAATACAGAACCCACCAAGCTCTAGTAAATAGTTCCAATCCCACAGCTACACAGTTGGCCCTGGTTAATCTCAGGAGGTCATTAAAAAAAAAAAAACATGAAAATGAAAAAAAATGTGGAGAGGAGGCAGAATAGACAAGGTTCAAAGGAAGTTGGGAGAAAGTGCATGGTGAGATGGTCAGTATGCATTGTGAGCAAGTGTGAAAAATCTAAGAAAATCTTAATTTAAAAATGTACATATTGCATTGCATCAAAAAATCTGTGAATGATGCAGAGACTATCACATTTTCAAATTGTCTTAAGGCAGATTAAGAAATATGAAGTATGGGAAAAGAGACTATGTAGGAGTGTTTAGGTCCTCAACACATTTGGAATTCAGTTAAAAATGGCACATAAATGCAAATCACAATTACTCACTAGTCACTGTATTATAAATGCTGAAATTAATTAATATTTTATAAAGACCATGTAGTTATAATATATACATATGTAGCTGATATATATATATATATATATATATATATATATATATATATAATATAATGAGATATCTGGCAAGTGGAGATAATTGGATTAAAATAATAATGATTTGTTTAATCCAGGTTTAAAGAGGTATATAGCACATGGTTTGAGTATTTATTACATTATACATAGCTATTCATTATATAATTTTGCTGTATACCTTAGATACCTGTATACTTAGATACCTTCAGGTGCATCAGATTCTTCTGGAGACAAGTAATCAATCTCAAGTGCATTCCTTCTTCATTCATTTTTTTTTCCAGAGAAAATTATTTGTAAATGACAGTACTTTATCTTGGCATAAGGTTGGTGAGAAATTGGATGGTACACCTCATATTTCATATGAGGGAGTGTTGTGTTAGCATCCCTAATACACTTAGGGTAATTTACACTTGATAGGAAGAAAAATTCATATGGGATAATTTTTATTCCTATTCTCAATTTGAATTTTGAACATCAGCTATGTTTGATACCTATTGGTCAATTAAATGAGGAGAGAAAATATTCTTTATAGAGATTAATATTTTATCACATTGTTATTTAATGCTATTTATCTTAATAATATATTGGTTGCCTTTTTAGCCACATGCATTTAATTTCTTCCAAGCCTTTCTGATAAGATCAAGTATAAACATGTCCATTTGGTCTTAAAGTAATTCTAATGTTCAGTATACAATGGTAACACTTAATTTGTAATTGCTAAAAATAAAAAACAGAAACAAATTTTGAAGCTATAGTGTTTGTTAGGACTTGAGCAAAATCTGTAGACTAGACATGTGATATTTACCTTCAGTCAATCACCAGACAAGTTAAGGGCTCCTTATCCTATATAGAACAGTAAACTCATAGAAATTTTCATGAATAAATGTAAACGTTAACTATTAGAATGATAATCTCTGAGACTTAAGCTCTATTCCAATAACAGTAATGATTATCTAAATCAACTTAAAAGCAAAAAATTCTAAATATCCTCAACTGTGTGAACAATGTAGTGTGTCATAAAGACTCGACTATCATTACAGTGTAAAAGAGATTCCATTTGCTAATACTTGAATGACTAGTTGTGGTTACCATCCAATGAAACTTTACCTGTAAGAAGAAATACAATTAGGTCCAAGGACCCATCTCACTTAATTAGATGCTTGCCAAGCATGCATGGAATTCTGGTTCAGTCCTCAACATCAGGTGAACTTGTGTATAATCTCAGCACTCAGGAGGTAGAGAAAGGGGGATAAATAAATAAATAAGAATAATAAAAATGGTATTTCTGGCCTGATTTGAAGGGGTCATGGATTATTGAATCCTAAGCAAGAGAGAGCTTGGCACAACCACAGTGGGTTTCTTTTGCAGTACTCAAGTCATTTTTATGATGACTATAGCACTGAACTCTACATACCAACAAGAAGTTATTGATAAGTTTTTGCTTGTTGATCAATATTGTCTATTAGTTACAAGGAACACTTATACTAATATTGATTTAAGTGCATTATTGTCCTACTAGCTTTAACTATCAGTTGGGCATATCCTAGAGTCACCCTAGGCACTCTGCATATGTGTGTATATGTTTTGTAGTGTGGTTCTCTTGTGGGACTCTTAGCAGTGGAAGCAGAGGCTGACTCTCACTCTCTTACCTGCTTTTAGGATGCTACTTCTCATACCGGGTCGCCTTCCCCAGTCTTAATACATGGGGAGGTGCTTAGTCTTATTGCAACTTGATATGCCATGTTTTGTTGATATCCATGGGAGACCTGCCCTTTCCTGAACAGAAACAGAGGATGCTTGGATAGGGGTTGGAAAAGAGGGGCTTAAGTGATGTTTATGCATAAACTTGACAAGAGGTAGTGTCCTTAATTGTCAGCTTAACAGGCTAAAGTGACCAAGGAAGGCAGTTTAAATTGGGGAACTGACCAAATTAGATTGGCTGGCAGGTGTGCCTGGGGCTGTCTTGATTGTTAATTGATGTAGGAAGGGCCCAGTTCACTGTGTGAAGCTTAGCCAGATGGTCCTGGGCAGTATAAGAAGGGTAGCTAAACACAAATCTGTGAGCAAGAAAGAAGTAATTCCCCACAGTTTCCACTCCAAGCCTCTGCTTGAGTTCCTGCTCTGTGTTCTCCATAACAGCATAAGTCAGGCAAATTCTTTCTTATCCCAAATTGCTTTTAATTACAGTGTGCTGAAGCTACTGCAAGGAAACTAAAACATTGATAAGAATGTTAAGACCCTGACATTATCCCTGATATCAATTGTCTTATACACTAAAATGCAACAGTGAGTTATCTAGGAGAGAAGACCATATGAAAGTTGTTGGTCTGCATGTACTGCCGTATAAGTACCGCGCTAACCAATTGCTCCACTGGAGCTGGAGAGATGGCTCAGAGGTTAAGAGCACTGGCTTATTCAGAGGTTCTGAGTTCAATTCCCAGCAACCACATGGTAGCTCACAACCGTCTATAATGAGATCTGGTGCCCTTTTCTGGCGTGCAGGCATACATGCAAGCAGAACACTGTGCACTGTGTACATAATAAAAATAAAAAAAGAAAGAAAGCTGTTGGGATACAGGTTTGTGCCAATTGGTTTTTCCAAGTTCAAATTCTGACCCAGATATGACCCTGTGACCAAGGAAATATGATATGATAAAGCCTAGGAGGAATGTCCTCCAGGACAATAAAGGATACAAGGTCCAGAAAGTGCTTGAAGGAAGAACTCAATAGTGTGCTAAAAGAAACTGTTTGTTCAAGTTCTGCTCACAATGCTGTCTCTAGGAGCTAAATAAACAATGCATAACCAGCAGTGGGAAAACAAAACATATTCATTCCTGAAATGAACCCAGTCTTGTATCTTTGTTAACCATTCCTCTCATTTCCTGGACCCTATGATGTCCTCAGCTGATTGGCCATGACAGAAAGAACATAGCCAGTATGTGAGATAATATTATATAAGTATTTTATATATATGATTACATAATGATTATAAATCCTTTAGCCCATTATCTGAGTGGTAGTGAAACTTAGGTTATATATTAATAGCCTGAAGTTCAGCCTGAATACACACAGTGACCCATCTTCTCACTGATGGTGAATTAATTCAGATCATCAATTATTCATGTAAAATTGAATTGTTTTTCTTTTTAATATAACTCAACTGTGTATGCTTTCTACTGTTACTCTGGTGTATTCAAGCTTATCTTCGAGAATTATTTATTACTTCAGACACTGTAATTTCTACTGAGCACATACCATACATCAATTTTTTTCACATTCTATCTGCATTCTTTCCCAAATTCAGATTTTTCTCTGTGCCCTCAATAGATGCTCTGGATCTGGAGCTATCTTCAACGCACTGAGCAAGCATATCTCACACAGACTATTTCACTAATTCTCACTCCCAAATCATTTTGAAATGTTTTGTTGCTTGTATATGTGTCTTATTTTACATAGACCATGTCCTCAACATCACTACCACAACATAGACAAAATTCTGTGTTCAACCTTTGCCACTTTGAGGTAGCTAGATAAGCAATGACAGTCTTGGAGGCCTATGAGGATGGAGCCCTCCCTTATAACCAGCTTTGGATCCAACTTAATGTTTCCATGGTGACAATAATTTAAAGGGCAGCATCACAGTCACCTGAAAGGAAGGTAGGTGGAAGTAGCTTGATTTTGTTGAGACTTACTAATGGGAAGTTACTTCCTCTTGGCCAAAATCAGAGTTCTCCCTCAAGACCTGAGTAGAGATCTGCCATCTGGAGTTTTCCAAGATTTCATAAGTTATTATATCATCTCTTAAGAACTACTCCATCCGGGCAAGCCAAATTCCTTGCCAGGGGATCAGTCCTGAGGACAGCTGATGGACCTAAAACCATATTAAAATGGTGGGGGTAATAATTTTTACTTTAATGAGATAATGAATTTGTACCTCTCAGAAGAACTGCCTTCTATGCATTTGCTTACAAAGCACTGCTAAGATGTTTTCTTTTTGAATAATAACTCAAACATGGTACCTTTACATTTTTCCACTCTATACCACTACACAAATTAACCCAAACACTAAGTATGCTTACCCTGGAACCCTGGGCTTTTTATTCTCTCCAAAGAAACTCCCTGACACCTTTGCAGGCTGCTTGCCAACTTCTATTGCTGATCTCTTAACTTTGACCCTAGCTCCAGAGTCATAAATATTCTTCTGTATCTTTCTTTCTCTTCCCTATATCACACTTCTCAGCAGCTGTCAAGGTTGGCAGCTTACCTGCCTTTTATTCCTTTCTTCCCTTCTAGTGCAAGGCTCCATAAGTGTCTGGGCTCATTTTAAAATGATTTTATCAACATGACTATGAATTTATAAAAGGGAAACCAGATTGTTAAATCATTACCTACAGAATCTATAATTATTGCTCTTCACTCCTTACCCAATAAACCTATATAGACTTTTTCCAAAATGATTGTACTAATAATTTTCTAGTTGTAGAATTTAATTTAATCCAACCCCCTTTTATTGCAACACTATAGGAAATGGAGTCAGTAGACCTAACCAACTTTGCCACCTAGTGTATACTTTAAGATCTCCCATTATTAGTCAGTTAGATTCATCCCTCAAGCGGTTTCTGCAATTCTGGGGATAACGCCTTCCCCCCTTAAAATTAATATTCATAATTCCCTTCTTGAAACCTCTTTCCTGAATTCATATTTCTTCCTTTTGTAGACCACATAAGTGATTATATTATAACTTCTGAATTCTTTTATGGAAATGTCAGATTTTTACAGCATATGTACATATGTAAAAATTTTAAATAGTCTATGATATCTCTTCTTCTTTCATGGCTTTATAATTTCGACATTCTCTTCTTCCCAGTCAATACCTACTGTCTGACATCTTCTCCTGAATATTACAGAGACAACTAAAATGTGACTGAGTCAATCATAAGCTCATTCCTTGCACACTACTAAGGAAAGCAAGCAACTTATCAACAGCCATGGCTCAGTTTTCATTTTCCCAATCACTGTCTTCTTCCCAGCTTATTTCCCAAATGTCAATCATAATGGGCTTTTCCCATAAGGCTAATGTTCAGTATCCTTTTCATGCCTTGTTTCAAATCTGCAGCCACTGCTCAGGCCACATGCCTCCCCATTGCATTACAGATTCCGTTGACATCCTTACTTTTCTTACACTTTTGCGATGTAATCAAAGTAATATCTTTTTAGAAATACATTTTTCATATTGCCCTTATCTTCACCATTTGTTCATGTCTTTCAACCCCCTTTAGTGAATATTCTCTTTCTATATTTACACATCTATTTTTATGTTGCATATGAAGTTTTATTAGAGATATTATAGTATTGTAAGGAAAATTCACATCCTCTTTGAATCATTTTTCGTCAGATTGAATGTCCAGTTGAAGTAGTGTAGATGGCTGGTTTTTACTCTTATTCTTTTGACTCTTTGGGGAGTCTGCCACCCAGTTCCCAAATAAATCACATGGGTGCTTATTCTTTCTTATGAATGCTGGGCCTTTGCTTGGCTTGTTTATAGCCAGGTTTTCTTAACCTAAATTACACGGTTTACATTTTGTCTCTGGACTTTTACCTTTCTCTATTTCTGTATATCTTTTCTTTCCTTCTTATTCCATTTCTCACTGTGTTGCTGGGTGGTTGGACCCTCTTTTCTTGCTCCTTGATCTTCTTCCAAGATTTCTCCTCCTATTTATTCTCCCTGCCTGCCAGCCCTGCCTATCCTTTCTCCTGCCTAGCTACTGGCCATTCAGTGCTTTATTAAACCAATCAGGTGTTTTAGACAGGCAAAGTAACACAGCTTCACAGAGTTAAACAAAGGCAACATAAGAGAATGCAACACATCTTTGCATCATTAAACAAATGTCCCAGAGCATAAACAAATGTAATACATTTTAACTAATATTCTACAACAAAATAGACCATTGTGTTTCATTTTTACGTGGTATTGACACTATTTCTAATACCTGAAATATCCTACAATTTATTTATTTGTGGTTGTGAGCCTAGCCTTTAACAGCTGAGCCATCTCTCCAGTCCCCTACAATTTATTTATAATGTCTAGCAATTGAAGTTATAAGTGTTATCTGTCCTTTAAGATTCATCTTAATTTGCTAATTCATTTATTACTAAGTTTTTTTTTAATTTCTAAATTTAATATAACATCTTCCTCATTGAAACATTGGAGTGTGCATCTTCTCTATCAGTGATCTATCTCATGTCTAACATTCTCTACTAAATTTTAAATGACCAAGTACTAAGTATATACATTAGTCACCACACTAATGTGTAAGCATCTGATATATGAGTATGACACATAAAATTTTCTCTACTTGCTATCAAAATGTTTTTTTGTCCTCCTTAAAATTGGAAACATGAAATACACAGATCTTCCAATGTCAGAATAAACTAAACTAAATTGCAGCATGATAGGTCTTTAGACACTCACAAACACATCATCTCTCATATGGCAAGGATCACAACAAACACATAACCATGACCAGTTAATGTATATGGAGAAGGGCAGTGGATGCCACTGTTAAAACATCCACATAATGAAACAACATACTGCTGTGGAATGTTCTGTATGGCAAATGTGTTGCTGATTAGTCAATAAATAAAACACTGATTGGCCATTGGCTAGGCAGGAAGTGTAGGCGGGACAAGGAGGAGAATAAAGCTGGGAAGTGGAAGGCTGAATCAGAGAGACACTGCCAGCTGCCACCATGACAAACAGCATATGAAGATGCCGGTAAGCCACGAGCCACGTGGCAAGGTATAGATTTATAGAAATGGATTAATTTAAGCTATAAGAACAGTTAGCAAGAAGCCTGCCACGGCCATACAGTTTGAAAGCAATATAAGTCTCCGTGTTTACTTGGTCGGGTCTGAGCCGCTGTGGGACTGGCAGGTGAGAGAGATTTGTCCTGACTGTGGGCCAGGAAGGAAAACTCTAGCTACAAATGGTGCCCAACGTGGGGCCAAGAGTTTCCACCTAAAAACTGAAAAAAAAAAGATTCTAAAATGGAGCTAAAAACAGCTTCCTAATTGTCTCTCTCAAATGAGCAGCAGCTGCCGGTTTGAGCTACTTGTGGGTTCCAAGCTTGCGGTGCTCGACCTGCAGTTTGGCGGGAATGAGGCCTCTGCAAGTGGCACATTAAGCTGCGTGGTGGATTTAGACTTTGCTAGTACAAAACAAAAAAAAAAAAAGAGAGAGATTTCTGTGCTACACGCTGCTTGGATAAAAGCATAGAGACCCACGATAGCTCCCAGAGCTGGTGGAAAACATGCCACCGCCATGTTGGGAAGCTGAAGTGGGCGGAGCCAGCAGCCACAGCTGCTGCAGTTTAAAGCAATAGATTCACAATAAGACAGATTCAGATGTAATAGTTTACAATGTGTGTAAAATATACGTAGGCTTGAAAGAGACAAAAAAGGTGATATATACAGTTATATAAACAAATATATAGTTTTAAAAAATAAAGTCTTTAAAGAGACAGTAAAATTAATATATAAAATAAGCCACATAAAGATGAATATTACACAGAGAATCTGGATTGTGTTGTCTTTGGGATTCTTAACTGCAGAGAGATATTTGATTGTAAAGGAAGCTGAGTTAAACCAATATGCATATTTTAAAGATATCTTGACTTCAAAATTTGGATGTAAGGATATGTTACTTTTGAAAGGAGTCTCTGCTTTTGTTTCCACAGAAAGCCAGAGGCTATGGATTTGTTCCAGATTAAGATACATCAGGTTTGACCAGCCAAGACCCCCTGAAAGGTCTCCGATGACACCATGGACCAGAGGATCCAACACCCAGAATGGTTTGAAGGCAACTGGCTCAGACAATACACCCTCATGGACTATTCCATAATCCTAAAATTTTCTTTGTATCCCCATAAGATACAGCGCCCCCCTCCAGCAGGAAGTAGTAAGAGAAGCTATGCCCAAATTCCCAAATTATATGTAATTTTACTTTGTTAAGGTTAAAACCTTCCTTTTTGAAAAAAAGAAAAAAGGGGGGGGAGTGCTGTGGGATGTTCTGTATGGCAAATGTGTTGCTGATTAGTCAATAAATAAAACACTGATTGGCCATTGGCTAGGCAGGAAGTGTAGGCGGGACAAGGAGGAGAATAAAGCTGGGAAGTGGAAGGCTGAATCAGAGAGACATTGCCAGCCACCACCATGACAAACAGCATATGAAGATGCTGGTAAGCCACGAGCCACGTGGCAAGGTATAGATTTATAGAAATGGATTAATTTAAGCTATAAGAACAGTTAGCAAGAAGCCTGCCACGGCCATACAGTTTGAAAGCAATATAAGTCTCTATGTTTACTTGGTCGGGTCTGAGCGGCTGTGGGACTGGCAGGTGAAAGAGATTTGTCCTGACTGTGGGCCAGGAAGGAAAACTCTAGCTACAACATACCATGAGAAACTTATCCCTGTTAATTAATTTAGCTGATATATGATCACTTAAAAATGTTATATATAGGGGTCAGGAAATTAAGAGCAACTTCTCTGCAATCATGAGCACCCAAGGAATCTTAGTTTCAATCCTATACCCAAGGTAAAATCCTTGAGTTGCTGCATATGCTCTGTCTATAACATCAATATTGAGGGACATAAGTAGATGGATACTGATCTATTGCTTCCTAGTCCAGGTAGCTGATGTGGAAAATTTCCAGATCACTGTGAGACCTTGGCTTGAGGCTTTAAGGCAGAGAGTGAGGGAGAAACACATCCAATGTCTTTCTTTGACCAACAGAGGGTGTGTGTGTATGTGTGTATGTGTGAAGACAATTGGGTGTATCTGTATAATAAAGTACATGAACCACATACATATATGCTGTCGGATGGTCTGTATGTCAAGTGTGTCGCTGATTGGTCAATAAATAAATCACTAATTGGCCAGTGGCTAGGCAGGAAGTATAGGCGGGACAAGGAGAATAAAGCTGGGAAGTGGAAGGCTGAGTCAGAGACACTGCCAGCTGCCACAATGACAAGCAGCATGTAAAGATGCTGGTAAGCCACGAGCCACGCGGCAAGGTATAGATTAATAGAAATGGATCAATTTAAGCTGTAAGAACAGTTAGCAAGAAGCCTGCCATGGCCATACAGTTTGTAACCAATATAAGTCTCTGTGTTTATTTGGTCAGGTCTGAGCAGCTGTGGGACTGGCAGGTGAGAGAGATTTGTCCTGACCGTGGGCCAGGCAGGAAAACTCTAGCTACACACACACACACACACACACACACACACACAGAGAGAGAGAGAGAGAGAGAGAGAGAGAGAGAGAGAGAGAGAGAGAGAGATTTGAATATTATATGACAGATGTCCTTCATGTGGTAAGAATATTTTGTTATTCTAGTATATATGTCAATTATTATCTTCCTCCTGTCTGTCACTCTCTTCCTCTACCATTGTCTCTACATTTTTCTCCTTTCTCTCTTTATCTATTTTCCTCTCTTTGGTCTTCCACATTCCATGGCATAGACCCTTGACCATTTCGCAAGGAAACATGCTTTGGTTGTACTTTGGTATTCTTGATAGAAAGAAGAGATCGCATGTCAGGTTCCTAAGAATAGCTGCATTGACTCTAGTATTGAAGTCATTGCTAAGGAGGAATATGCATAAATGCCTTAAGCTGAAGATGAATTCCCTCCTGATTGTTAATTCTGAAATATAGTGAAGATAAATGAATCAATACCTAGATTAGAACCCGGAAAAAAATGAATATGACTTTTTACACGAGCAAACAGGACCAAGTTTCCTGTAAATTGTGGCACAGGCCAGGAGAGTCTCCCAGGGTTCTCAACAGGGCTTCATTGGAAGATTTAGTTCAGGAATTTTCTGGAAATTATACCCATTTACTGGTAGTGACTCAGAGATATCTCTTTTTTCTCAAAACAAGAGAAACTTACTCATTCCTTTCCTAATGTTAAAGAGGTGTGTATTAAGCATCTGACATGTGATAGGGTACTGTATCTACATATAGAGAGATCTCTGAGCCAAATATAGATCTCATTTAAAAAATAAAATGCAAAAGTCACTATTTACCCACTTATTTATTTATTTATTTATTTATTTATTTATTTATTCATTCATTCATTTTAAGGCTTGAAACTAAGATTTTGTTTTTCTTCTACTGAAAATAGATTTTTTTCATACAACATATTCTGATTGTTTTCACCTCCCCCAATTTCACTGAGATTCTACCAAAGTCCTCTCTTATCAAAATACACACCATAGCTGTCACCCATTAAAAATAAAACCAGGCAAAAAATAAATAAATAAAAAAAATAAAACCAGGTGACCAGAAGAATAATTAAAAAATTAAGAGACAATAAAGCCAACAAACAAGAGTATGACAAAGCAAACAAACAGAAGAAAAAGAGCCCAAGGAAAAGCACTAGGAACATATATCCACATAGATTCAGAGACACAGTCACAGACACACACACGTTCTCACACCCAGGAATCTCATAAAATCATCAAACCAAAACCAGAAGTCCTAATATATACACAAAAGACCTAAAGGTTGAAAGAAGGTCCTGACACATGAGAAACAAGATGCAACATTACTGCTACATTCCTTGTGTAGAACAGTAGCATTTAGTTTTACCCCAAGTCCTGGGGCTAGCTAGTCTCAGGTTATTCATCACTTTTACTATACTCATAGATCACTACCTTGCTTAGCCATCATCAGAGAAGCTTCTTCCTGCCTTACATGCGAGTTTTCCTTTTTAATGCTATTTCATACGTGTAGAAATGTCTAAATCCTAAATTAGCAGATGTCCTGCGTATTTTCTGGCTATGAATCTCTGTATTTTCCCATCTTCTATAGCAAGAAGCTTCTCTGAGAAAGGCACTGATCTATTAGTACAGCAGAATGTTGATAATAGTCATTTTATTGTTACATTACTTTAGCAGAAAGGTCACTATTATAGATTGAAGGGTTTGTGGTTATTTTGGTGTTTACCTTTGTCTTTTGGTAGTGTGCAATGTACCTTCCAATATCATGAATTTAGTCCATAGGGTGAAGGCTCTAGGTAGGCACTAGTTCAAATTCTCTATGTTCAATTACGTGTATGGGTATTGTCTTCATAAATAGTGCCTTAAGGTCAGTTTGTGGAGAGACACAAATAGTCTTGGTTACAGCTGGAGTTGCTTGGAGATACTCATGGGGCTCATTTGGTCAACAACTTAAATTTATACAACTCATTCCCAGTACCATGATCTTCATTTGGTGGCAATACATGTACAACTGGGACTATGTCTCACTGCTATTTGGTGATTTCATTTAGATGAGCTTCATATCTGTAAATATTTTAGGAAGCTTCTAGTACATTAGATTTCCATACAACCTCTCAAATGGCCCTTAGTTCTAGCATTTCCACCCTAAATCCCCTCCCCACCTCTTTCCTTGCGCTCCAGGCTTGATCCTCTTGTTCCAAGTCCCACCCCTGCCCCCACAAAAAAAGTCACTTTGGGAATTATACAAAGTCTGAAAATTCAGATTTGACCTACAGCATTAACACCATGAAAAGGTCCAATGTGAAAATAGGCCAATTTTATGTAGTGCACAAGGAAAAGGTGATGAAATATTTGCAAATCAAATTATAATGTAGGGCCTTAAACATTTGATATGACCCTAAGAGGGGGAACGGACAGTGTAATGTTGGTACTGGCAGCTTTAAGTGGAATACTTCTGGTGGTCTGTTGGAGACAGTATAAAGAAAAGGATGTTTGGCTTATTAATACCTCCACATAGAGTCCTCCATAAAGTGCTGATTTGCTCATGCGAGTGAAAACACACACATGTCAAAGCAGCTGCATTTGAAATCTCCATTTGGTTAAGATGGTGACAATGCTTTATCAGTCTTAGACTAGAGAGGGAAGCTGATTGAGAGTGTGTTGGGAATCTTTAATCCTGCATTTTCCAAGCCCTGGATTATGGCTATGATCTCTTTAATCCCTTGAGAGATGTTATATTCCCTTGGCTTACTCTATACTTAGGGAATTTATTGCTGAATTTGCTGAATATGTGCTTTGCCTGTAGTAATCACATTATGAGTCAGTCAATGCTATCCCTCAGTAAAAGATCTAATATTCTGACTTCTGTTTCTTCCATGCAGCACATTATGTTAACCATATCCTTCTGCATTTGGTGGCTGAATGCCACTGGATGGTCCCTGCCACTTCAATTTTATCATTCATTTCATTGAAGTTTTATAGTTCAATGGTCACAGTTCTCAAGTCCAACACACAGAAAAAAGTACTCACAGCTGTTAAAGGACATCAGGGATCACCTCACACATTTATTCTACAGTCATGAAGCTATACTCTTCAGATACTTTCTGTGTAGGTAACTATGAATTAAAAAACAAATGTTAAACCCAGATTTTGAAGAAAGACATGAAAGTTGAAAGGAAGCAATTTGGGAAGAATAAAAGTATCAGAAGAGGTAACAAGATAGGGTTTTCTGTGGTGCTTCATGTAATGAATTTCCATTAGGAGTAATTATAAAATGATACAGTATACACAGTTAGATAACTGATAAATGTTCTTTAAAAATAAAGTTGTAAATACATCATCACTGTGCAATCTAACTAAACCTTTTATTAGTGTCCTTTAGTATAAAACATGATATGTTAGTCTTTTATAATTTGCTCACTATTGGTAATTTTTGGATCATGTTTCAACCAACCAAATGACCTGTTAAACCTCTGGAACTCTCGGAGTTGAAACATTAAAGGCAGATTCATACATGTGTATGGAGCTTCTAGTCCCGGTTTGAATTTCAGGCATTTTCATGCTGTAGTCACACTCTGAAAGTCAGGGAGCTCATAGTAAGAAAGCCCTTATGCGTCGCTTTCTACCCACAGATAGAAAAGAAAAAGCAGTGTCCCATTTCAAGGCTGTCACTTCAGGAGAACTCAGTCTTTGGCAAGCATGAGCTTCTTGTTCTTTTCAAGATTACCAAAGATATAAAAATACAAGACTCACAATAGAAGGAAAATCTCCCCTTTTCAACCCACTAATACAAATATTAATCTTCTCTTGATACATCATCACAACAGACACTGAAAATAATGACTCATTGACTTTGTAGGCATCCGGTGGCCCTGTGAAATTAGCAAATGACACTAATCATCACTGTCTCCTGAAATATAGGAAAGATGTTAGAGATATCAGGCATCTTTATCTCAGTCCCAACTTATTAACAGTAACAGGAGAAATGTGGTCTCTACTTTATTGCAAAACCATCATTCTTCTCTAGGATGTAGCAGCAGCAAGGGGTCAGCATGAAAGGGCCCTCTGCAGACTTGGAGTCTGTTTACTGTCAAACCTGTCACCTGAGGGAAGTTCTAGCAACTGCACACCAGGACAACTCAAAGAGAAAAAAAAAAGAACATGAACACAAACGGAATGAAATGAACCCGTTAGACTCAGTTCTCCATCCATTGCAATAACTGGCAATTTTGCTATAGAATTTTGTCATTTCTATTTCAACCTGCTCGAAATTATTAAGTTGAAGATGGAATTTACAACAGTTTCAAGTAAAACTCAGGCCACGGAACAGTAAGTCCCTTCTGAAGGATGGGTCTCAGAGGAATGAGATCATTATACAGGTATCATTTTAAAAATAATTTATCTCTGTTCCGGGAAGTAGAATTGAAATAAAAAGGAACATTTGGAACATAATTATATGAGTATATATGCTTTCAATTTGCCCCAATTTTCCTTTTTCATATTTAAACATCTATATCAGCCTAAACTAATTTTGAATGGGCTCATTTGAAGGAATACATAGGAAATTATCTTAAAGTCCAGTAAGTATATTGGCTTCAGATATTTTGTAAGGGCAGAGTTTAAAGGTATCTGAAGGTACCTTTTTCAGATAAAAAGGTATTTTATCTGAAAGAAGTATTATTTCTCTGAAGGAATTTGGTCCACTGAAAATACCTACATCACTAAAATGCTGATCCCTGAGTTTGGATATTAAAGTAAAATTTAAATTCAAGGGAATGATAACAGTTACATTTGTTTTGAACTGAAGTTTTCTAGAAATTGCTAGTTGGATTTCTTAAACCATCTTAAAACTTAACACCTATGATGAAAATCAAAACACAATTTCATAGAAAATTCAAAGTTTTCCAAAATGCAATGTTTTATAAACAGGAAAAAGTAGGCATTGGTGTTCTGTATAATTTCAATATCTGTAACTGTGCAGATACATATAAAATAATTCCATTTGAACATTCGAATTATTCTAAATTATGCTATACATAGTACTGAACATCTGTTATCCTGTTACCTGAGAGATAAAGGCACAATGATCAGAAACTCAAGCTCATTCTCAGCACTATAGTAAGCTTGAGGGTGATCTGAGCTACATGAAATCCTATGTTATAAAATGAAGGAAGGCCAGGTGATGGCATGTTCCCAGGTGATGTGCTTGGCCCTTTCTACCATGGAAAGACATGTGGATGTCTTGGAGACTGTACTGCTGCCTGAAGCCATGTTGATGTCCGTTGGCTGGGTTGCCTCCATGGACCATGTTGATGTTTGTGGCCTGTACTGCCACCAGAGACCACGCTGAAGTCCTTGGCATGTGCTCTTGCTAGTTACCCTGTGGAAGTCCATGATCTGTGCTCCTGATGACTGTAAAGAACAAGGAAGGTTCTGCAGATGATTGCAGTCTTACAGTTTGGAGAGACATAGAGGTTTCTGTGACACCCCTCCACCCAGAAAAAAAAAAATAGCAACCTATACAGGAAGCCATCAAATGAAACTCTTAAATATTGTGATAAGGATGATGAAGTTTAAGTCTCCACAATAGATGGCTACAGGCAGGGGTGTGTGTGCGGAAGGACTCAGTTTTCATTAAGTGACCTGCCACCAAGAGTTTGATCATACTTCAGTGACTATATGGACAACATAAATTAGATTTAAAAAACAAAACAAAACAAACAAACAAAAAACTCTTTTCTGCAGGGAGGGCACAGAGTTGGGGAGGAAGACCTGGGAGGACTGGCAAGTAAGGGTGATTGGGGTGTATTATATGAAATTCCCAAATAATCAATAAAAGTATTACATTAAAAAATAAAAAGAAATAGCTGGGCAGTGGTGATATAAACCTTTAATCCTAGCACTTGGGAGGCAGAGGTAGGAAGATCTCTATGAGTTCAAGGTCAGCCTGGTCTATAGAGCAAGTTTCAGGGTAGCCAAGATTACACAGAGAAACCATGTCACAAAGAAACAAACAAACAAAATAAATAAATAAAAATAAAGTGAAGGAAATAAAGGAAGGAGGGAAACAGATGTCTGTGGTGATATTGTGTCCTCAATATATTGTGCACCTTAATAAACTTATCTGGGGTCAGAGAACAGAACAGCTGCTAGATAGACATAGAGGCCAGAAAATGGTGGCACACACGCCTTTAATCTTAGCATTCTGAAGGCAGAGATCCATCTGGGTCTTTGTGAGTTCAAAGCCACACTGGAAACAGCCAGGCATGGTGACACACAGCTTTAATCCCAGGAAGTGATGGCATGAAGCAGAAAGGTATATAAGGTGTGAGGACCAGGAACTAGATCTGGTTAAACTTTCAGGCTTTTAGCAGCAGTTCAGCTGAGATTCATTCTGGATGAGGACTCAGAGGCTTCCAGTTTGAGGAAACAGGAAGGGCTGAGAAGATGGCGAGGTGAGGTTAGCTGTGGCCTGTTCTGTCTCTCTGATCTTTCAGCGTTTACCCTAATACCTGGCCCTGGGTTTGTTTTTATTAATAAGACCTTCTAGAGATTTGTGTTACAGATGTCATCAATTTAAACAAAAATGTTTCATACCCTTCATTCCATAATTCACTTATTTCTTTAGCATATTTATTTATTTTCACATATACCCCTCATGTGTGTTGTTTGGGGAAAATTTTTCTAAATCCTAAAATACGTCATTTCTTGCTATATCACACTGTCTCATTCACATACTCAGAAAACTATGGATTATAATATGATTAAGACAAATAGTTGCAACAAAAGTAATTTTCATGTGTAATTATAATATACTATAAGAAAGCAGATTGGAGAAGTCAGATTTTTTAACAGAGGAAGGCAATGATAACTATTCTAGATTCTATGATGCTTTCCAGTGTTTATCTTTAATTTTTGTCAGTGTTATCCATCTCACAGTTTACAATCTGTAAATGAATTAATAAGAGCCTAAGATCTATAAAAATGGAGGATAAGCAGGCAGTGAAGTTAATTTTACATCACTTTGATCTAAATGTTCATTATGGTTACCACATCCGTAAACATATTTATTGAATATTTTTAATGGAACTCATATAACATGTATCTGCAAAACATATAATTACTGTGAGAAGGAGGTGTAAATGTCAACTGAAAACTAATTAATGTATATATTTAAATGAATATTGTGGTATATGCACACCTATAGAATATGTCTCAGTTATAGTGGCATTTTTACTAAAATAATCATGTCTGTCCTGAATCTCTAATATTCACACTATAAGCTCAAGATAGAAACATCATGATACAAATAAATTAGTGGGGCATACTGAGGTCACCACCTAGTTTTTTAAATGACAATATTCTTAAATATTTGCATGTGTTTGTATACTTGTATATATATATATATATATATATATATATATATATATATATATATATATACACACACACATATATATATTTCTATAAATAATTGTTTTGTGGACATATAAGTGTAAATGTCTACCAATGTTGAAAATTCAAAAGAGACTTTTCAATGGCCTTTGAATTTTTTTTTTACTTTTTTTTTAATTTATTTTTATTTTGCAACACAATTCAGTTCTACATATCAGCCACGGATTCCCTTGTTCTCCCCCCTCCCGCCCCCCTCACCTTCCCCCCAGCCCACCCCCATTCCCACCTCCTCCAGGGCAAAGCCTCTACCCCCCCACCCCCCACCCCACCCCCGGACTGAGATCAACCTGGTAGACTCAGTTCAGGTAGGTCCAGTCCCCTCCTCCCAGGCCGAGCCAAGCGATCCTGCATAGGCCCCAGGTTTCAAACAGCCGACTCATGCAATGAGCACAGGACCCGGTCCCACTTATTTTGTGTTAAACATATTGCTGCATATGCATGCACATCGTGTACTCGTCTCTACAAAACCCAGCAAGATGATCATGAAACAAAGCAGACCAGATAGTCATAATTCACGAAGTACAGAAAAAAAAAATTGCCCATTAGAAATCATACGCAGCAAAAACAAAGGAAGAACATGATTCCCCTAGAATACCTGTTAAGTTTGTCAAAACTAAATCGAACTCATACCACAGAATTCAGAAGGCAAGCGAGAGGGGAGGTAGCTAGTATCCTCAAATCTAAGGAAACACATAGATGTCCTACCAGAAGAGATTAGCTAAAAGTCTGTCTGGGAAGCAGATAGACTCTCACCATGTGATCCCCTGCACAGCTCTTCCCATCACTGAAACAGAGACTCCGCATAAGGAGACACTATGAACCAGGGTGCTCTATAAGCTGCTAAGGCGCCCTGAGACCATGTTTACAAGGCCTGATCTCACTTAACACAGACAGAGGTTAGTATCTTGGGGGCTTTGATGGACAAGTTACATCAAGTTGCACTAGTAATAAAAATGGTAAAAATCAGAAGGAAAATCAGAGTAAAAACATTATTACAATTGCAAACACACTCCAAATGTCCTGTATCTCTATTCTGATAGAATTACAGGTTGCCTTTATTATTATCCCCTCTGTGTGTCTTTCTGTCTGTTTGACTGATTGTGTGTGTGTGTGTCTGTGTGTGTATGTGTGTGTGTGTGTGTATTTGTGTGTGCACATACACACACATGTGCATTTCATATGCCCTCAAGGCTAGCTCTCTGTGTTCATATATTAAAGAGAGTGTTATTAAAAATACCTATTCTGCATGCAGTAATGTAACAAATGTTTGTTTTATTTGTGTGGATAACTGTGATGGGTAAATGATAGATATTACATATATTATCATTATACAGTAGTTCTGAATAAGAAAAATTCAGCAAAATTAGACATCTGTGTTTAAAGAGAGGTATTTCTAGGGCACCCCAGATATTTTTCAAAGCTTGCTTTCTAAAGATCAAAACTATTTATTTGATCTCTAATCTTGCTAATTTCTAATTCTGCAAAATTTCTGCTGAACTAAGGCTTGGTTTAATTTTACCATTGGGGAGCATATACATAACTCTCCAACTAACTCTGCCAGTTAGATCTATAGTATGCTGACTCCTCCTGACTCTTAACTTTTTTGATGACTTCTAGTTTACAAAGTCTCTGGTGTAAATCAGTATTAACATGACAAAGCTAAAACCCAGGATGACCAATAATCCCCAAACATTTAGAACTGATGAAAGCAGTGAAGCTTACGAAGTTCTTGCACTGTGTGAATACTAACTGTGATCTGTACAAGTGGGGGAACCAACATGTTTAAATACTAGAAAATAGGCATATATTATTTATTGTATAAGTCTATTACTTCTCTCAGTAATGGAAACACAAAGGGCAAAACACGTATTCAATAAGAAGATCATTAACATCACTGTTAGTCCAAAGAAACACAGAAAATTCGCTATGCTGTTTGAAACTCTAAGCAACCACTCTATACCCCATGCATTCCATGGCTGGGTGCCTCTGCTTCACACACTATAGAGTCATGAGAGTTCTTCACATTCCACTAGTTACCTGAATGGATCTAGAAAAGTCAGTTCTGAGTGTCCCCATCCTTTTCGAGGCATCTTCTGTCATTTCTTCCTAATGATATGCAGCATACAAATCACCATTCCTAGCCACCGAAGCACAATAGTTCTGAAGAGAGTCCAGCACCCACAGAATTATACTCTACATATTTCTCAAAGGCCTGGTACCTGACTGTCAGTAAATTATTGAATTCATCATGAATTCTGTTTCTCTAAGTTAAAACTATGTGATTAGTTTTTATCCATGCCTTTTAGGTAAGTAAATAATTCATTAAAGAAACTTCCTATTGACAACTCAATAAATAAAATAGATCAAAGCCCAATCACTATGCCCCTGTTGAAGTACAGGTTTGGTGAAGAATTCAAAATGGGCAGAGTGGGAAACCCTAAAGGTAATAAGCACAGTTTAAGACCTTTGGGAAATAAAAGTAATCAAGGAACTTAAAGGAAGGTAATAAGAATTAATAAGACAATTCAGACTCAAGTTTAGAAGGGCTACCAGATGATTCCTCATTTAGATTAACATAATATCATGCATCATATGATAATATTTCAGTGATGAACAACAGAAACAAAGGTTTTTCTAGAAGATTGTTGTAGATGTTGTCAAGAACACACAGTTGAAGAAGGGGCCAGAGAAAAAAGAGACTACATAGGAAGACATAAACAATATGTAAAGTCTTTGATGTGGAACAGAAAATTTGCAGACACCAACAAGTTTATTAAAAAGCTTCTCTCAATGGGATATCAATATGCCCCCTTTCAAGTCACTAAGAACATCTTGAAAAGGGGAAAGACTATAAAAATCTACAGATGAGAAGGGATAGGAAATGTTTGCTTGTGTCTATTTCATGAGTCTTGTGCTCAAAACTTCACAGAATCTATGGTTACCTGGACAGGGTCTGAACAAGACTGTGCTTCTTGACGTCCAGTCATAGAAAGGGGAGGACCTCATAGAGCCCAGGTCCTCTCTGGGAAGTTATTGACAGTTGTGGGCTTCCAGTAGATGGAGAGTTATAGTTGTCAGTTGCGTACCCACTGGAAAAATCACCCATGCTTCAGCAGACAGTTCCACACTCATGTCATTGTTTTTGCCCTGGTTAAATTTAGTGGATCACAAACAACAATAACAAGACAAGTACAAGTGAGGGAGAGAGCTTGCTGGGAGGTGAGAGGCTGCTAAGATGTAGGAGCATGTGCTGAATGTGACCAGAATGTCTTATATACACATGTGAAATTGTCCAAAACTAATAATTATTATTGTTGTTAGTACAATAGAAGTTTTAAAACATGAGCCTAACAGCAAAACCTTTTCATTAATGACAAGAAGGCACATGTTGCACTATATGCTTAGAAGTGATATATTCATACAGCAAATAAAAAGTCAGCAAACCACCTAGACAAATCTCCGACAGTAAAGACTTGCCATAAAGAAAGCCTCTTGCAGCCGTTCAAACACATTTCAATAAAGGCCTATTACAGCGGAGATGAGAACTTCGTCAATGCCGCCCCCAGAGTGGAAGATAATAATACTGACCACCCTGAATCTATGTATCCTTGATAAGTGTTTATGTTTCTTAATTTTAAATAAAACTTAAAATGTGAAAGTAAAAATTTCAAAATTAACAATTTTTTTTATCAAATAACTATATAAATTAATTTTATCGAATGATATAACATGTGAATGTTAAGCAAAATGTAATAAAAAATTTCCCTATTGAAAACAAAAAGAATAATGACTCAGTATAACCTAAACACAGTGTTTTTATAGACTACAGTAATATGTAGCAACATCTAGGCTTTATATGATGCCTATCCCCTGCATTTTCCTGAAGCGACTTCCAGTCCAGCAGCCATATTCATCGTAAAGGTCCATAGTAAGGTGTGTCACTTCTCTTTTTGCACTTTTCTATATTCACAAGTGTTTGGTTACACATATGGTGTTACGTCATAATCATCTACATTGCTGTTGTGGTAATATGCTGAATAGGATTGTGGTCAAAAAGCAGAATCCAGTCTGTAGGTGTGTGCAATAGCATATGCAAGCTGAGCTTGCTTAAGCACACTGTGAGATAGAGTTGAAAAATGAAGCAGTCTCCTCAGAGAGCATTTCTACTAACACATTTCCATAATTTAGTGATTCATGGCTCTACCTATCTGTCTGTCTGTCTATCTATTAATCTATCATCTGGCTCTATCTACCTATCTATATCTGTCTGTCTGTTTGTCTATCTCTTGATATATCATCTATCATCCATATTTTAATCTACTATGTATTGTATGTATTTATGCTTGTCTGTATTTATAAGACATATGTCATATTCAGATTTTTATGATTTTAATTTTAGTCCATTTAGTCTTTGCTTTTTCAAATTTTATTAGAACTAAATAATGCATTCAATGTGTAGGGGAAAACATGCTTTGTGCTTTTCTTTATGCTTCAAATTTGTTCAAACAATTAAGATGTGTGGAGTCCGAAATTGTTTTATGGAACATGAAGTAGATTAATGCTCCCATTCCTTCATCACAGAGAATCTAGCTCTTCTCGCTGTCCTGGATCCACAGACTGCAGTAACAGCCAATTTTGAGAGAGATTGGGAACAGTCATCTGTTTCCTTCCAGAGATGTGTCATCTACTCTGAGAACGTCTAGGCTAGCCTAATCAAAAGTAGAAAACACATACCACATAGGCTGCAGGAAGATAAGAGGAGATAAGAAAAAAGGAAAGAAAAAGGGAAACGGAGAGACAAACAGATGAGCAGAAAGTAAAACTCAGGGACCAGTACAAGCTTCCAGGCCACCATGTAAATGAAAAGACATCCAGTTAACACTTGCCCCTTGAAAAATAATAAATCTTTTCTATCTTTCAACACTAAACTTGAGATTTTAAGAAAGTATTAGATAATCAAAGCATGGTAATTAGCAGTAAAGTGATGACAACATATTAAAGAGTTTTGCTTAAAATTGATTATTGTGTAATATATTCCTTAATTTCTTTCAGAATATTTGAGTCTATAAAACTAGGATACTTTAACGCTTCTCTCACATTACTGTGGTTCTTTACATATGCTCGGCATTGCTCTATCATATAACTACATTCCCATGCCTCCTGTTTCATTGTTAGTATGACATACAGTTGATGCTTCATTAAAATATCATTTAATTATTCATATTTCAACATATTATCTATCGATCTGAAACATTAAATACTGAATAAATATCCTGTTCACGAGATAAAAGCCTTTGAAACAACTATGAATAGAAAAGGTTAACTCTAGTATGCAACTGGCAAATTAATTGGTTGCAAAATCATAAATTAGGAAACTTAATTAAGGCTTAGTCTAATGCTCTGTGATTTTTTTTCAAGACGGAATATGAAATGAATACTCCCTAGGTGTTTCTGAATGCAGGATTCCCCCTTTACTAAATCATCAGTCCACTTTCTAGTGCAACAACACCAGGTATGAATACCTGGTATGAAAATGCACAGTCTTCTGTGTAAGCAACAGGTTTGTTTCCACTCACTTTATATTTACCTCTTCATGACCTATATACTGACCATGGATGAGAAATCTCAACCTTCTGGGATGTTTTCTCTTTGATTACAGAAAAACAGCAACAAAAACAACCAATGATAACTTTAATATTATCAGAACCTCTAAGGCGTGAGTGGGGAGTACTGTGTAAGCGTGTGAATATAATAAATCTAAAAGGGTCAAAATAGTGAATAAAACAGCATGAGGTCCACAAAGCCAGCAGCTATTAGGTGCTGTGGTTGGTCTTCTTTGTAATATTAGCATTGCCTCCTTGAGATCTTTCCATGTGCCAAGCATTAGAAATCCAGTGTCTACTAGTTATTGAAATATTGGAAAGTTATTGTGTGTGAATGTATTATATATTTATTAGCATAAATGAATAATTATAAATATCAGTGAATGCTCCGCCTCCCTAAATACTTCTGTGATCTCTAAGATATATGTAGCATATATAAATACCAGATTTTTAAAATAAATTTTCTTTTATATATTGAGATTATAATTTTTTAATTTCCCTTTCTCTGTCCTCCATTCTTTCACATATTCCTCCATGATCTCTTTCAAATTTATGTCATTTTCATTAATTGTTGTGTGTGTGCATGTGTGTGTGTGTGTGTGTGTGTGTGTGTGTGTGTGTTCCTAAATATTTAATTCCATTACAGATTTGTGACCACTGTGTGTGATCACTAAGTGCCGTCTGTGTGCAGGTGTGCACATGTGTGCACACACATAGGATAGAGGAAAATTTCAGGTTTCTTGTTCTCTCAGTCTTCCTTTTATTCCTCTTAGACATGTGTTGTGGAATATAACTTTAGCTAAGCAAAGAGAGGTAGCTGTGAACCTTGATCTGCTTAAGGGGCCCCCTGGCAGTAGCATCAGGATCCATGTCTGGTGCATGAACTGCTTTTTGGAGCCCACTACCTATGGTGGGACACCTTGTACAGCATTGATGCAGGGGTAGAGGCTTAGACCTGCCTCAGTTGAATGTACCAGGCTCTGCTGACTCCTCATGGGAGGTCTAACCTTGTCAGAAGAGGGAATGGGGGATGGATTTGCGGGGAGGCTGGGAGGGCAGGAGGAGGGAATAGAGGGGGATCTGTGGTTGTTATATAAAATGAATAAAAAAGTTCTTAATTAAGAAGATTCATTAAAAACAGATGTGTTATATTTGTTTTTGCTGCAGAATATTACTTTAACCGTGTAAAGGTGTGCTACTGTTGTTTATGCTACATTTGTTGAACTATGTAAAGATGTGTTGCATTTGTTTCACCTTGCCTGCCTGAGGAACTTGATTGGTCTAATGAAGAGCTGAATGGCTATTAGCTGGGCAGGAGAAAGGATGGATCAGGTGAGCTGGCAGAGAGAATAAGTAGGAGTAGATATCTTGCTTTGGGAGGAAAAGGAAGGAGAGAAGAAGGAGAAGAGAACAAGGGAAACACCAGAGACAAGGAGCCAGGCAGACACCAGCCAGATGTAGAGAAGCAGTGAAAGTAAGACAGACAATAAGAAAGGTAATAAGCCCCGAGGCAGAAGGTAAGTAAAAGGAAATGGTTCATTTAAGTTAAAAGAGCTAGACAAAAAGGTGTCTAAGATAGACTGAGCATTTAAAACTTATTTATAATAAGTCTCCGTGTCATGATTTGGGAGCTGGTTTGTAGCCCGAAAGAAAAAGCCTGGTATAGAAAGGGTATTTCACTGATTCCTGAGCTAAGTTATCAGCCAGGAAAACCCAGAGGTCCTCACATCTTCTCCATGACCCAACTCCACAAGTGTGTTGGTTACAGGCTCACATGTGGACACATCAGCTTTATGAGTGGGTGTAGAGTTAGTTCTACATTGATTTCTTCATCCTTGAAGATCACATCAATTTATTCACCATCTCTTGACCCCCACATATCTAAACTACAATTTATAAATTGCAATTATAGATACATAGATACATAGTTGACAATGCTAAAATTTATAAACTAGTGTTCTAAACTAGAATTTGTTTGGGTCCTTTGGACTCTTTTTTGTTTGTTTGTTTATTTATATTACAGGTTAATTGTGTGAACTTCAAGCTATATACTCTATGCTTAGCTCAGCTCTAAATCCACTTGACTGCACAAAGACCTCTTCTTAGCTTTATTTTTTTATAGTTTCTCTGATGTAAATGGCCTCTTGCATGACCTGGAGAAATAACACTGCGTTTAAAAAAGAATATTCAAAATTCATTATAAAAATTAAAGACCTAACTCTTGGGCTTTGACCCCATCAGAATTGACACACTAAGGGCTTTTCCTTCTAAATCCTGAGCAGCAAATAAGCACCTTTTATTATGACCTTGAGACATAGACAATTTCTTACTGTGCTGTTAACAGAAAATGGACACTAGAACAGTTCAAACTTTCATTATATGCACATCAAGCAACACTTTAAAGGCAAAAGGATTAGTTAAGAAATATCCTTTATATCTACAAACTGGGTAAAAACAACGTAGTTAAATTTTTAATTTAAACTACCTGTTGGAAGATGTTTCCAGAAGTAAAAAAACAAAAGTTTTTTAAAAAAAAAGCTTTTAAAAATCTATTCTTATTGCTATAGAAGAGAAAATATATAATTGTAGTATATAATTTCTATATTAATTTTGAATAGAAAGATTGTCTATAAAATCTGGAGGGGTATAATATATTAATACTTTTTCAGTCACTAGGCAAAGACTGAAGTAACCACCGTAGTTTGAAGTTTGCAGATGTTTCCACCAGAGTCTCCAGTAAAGGCACCGCTGACATACTGAGCTAGATAATTCTCAGTGAGCTGACCTTGACATGGTAGATGTGAGGCAGCCTGCTGTCAGTCAACAATGGACACCACATGGCACTTCTCTCTCCACTTTCTCAAGGTTCTGTCTGTGACGTTCTCCAGACAGCTCCAGAAATTTGTATGGTGGGAACCATAAAGCTAATCTTTTATCCTTATCCCAGTGCGAAGAATTCATGTTTTTTCTCTCTCTCCCTCATTTCACACCATCATTACTTTAGTCTAAACCTCTTATTTTCTTCACCCTGAATTAAGGTCACACTCTTTGTGACTTGTCTGGTGTTATTTTACACTGCTTCTTATTGATTGTCTCAAAATTTTGCTGGGTAAATTCTTCAGAATCCATTAACAAAAATGACTGAGTACTCTTTCCTTCAAACCCAAAAGTCCTTAAATCTTAGTAACGCGAGCTTGCCATCATTCCCTCTACTAGAATCTTGGATATATATATATATATATATATATATATATATATATATATATGTGTGTGTGTGTGTGTGTGTGTGTGTGTGTGTGTGTGTGTGTGTGTGTATGCATACATATTATGATATGTTATTATTATTTATGGACATCTGCTGTGTGCTTTGTATGATGTCTTATAGTGTCCCAGGCTCCTACAAATAGCTACCACTAACACAAAATCTGGTGTAAAAAAAAAATTGTCTCCTGATACAATAGATGCCCCTAGGGAAAAAGGAGGGCATCTTGCCATGTAGCCATTTCCTGTGAATAGAAACATCCTTTCCTAGAAGAATAGAAAATCTCATTAGGAATATAAAGCTCACAATAAGCAATACTCATGGGACCTTTCTCTGAGTTTATATAAGCAATAAACAATTGGTGGGAAGAGTTAAGACTCTTCTTTGGAACTGTCTTCAAGTTGGGCAAGGAACATAAAGATTCAGCTTTTATGAATAGTACCTATTATTGGGTGGTTTTTTTGGGGGGGATTTTGTATATTTCTTTGCTTTTTAGTTTTTGTTGATCCAGTTGCTTGAGTCATGCACCTGTAAGTAGTCCCTCACTCATTTTCTGATCAAAACCATAATAATTCATTGTTTGAGCAAATAAGATTTTTGTAGAGCCATATCTTTAGTCTGCCATTGGTGCCCTACCTGTGGTGGAATAGATATTGTTCACACCTTCCTGGGAAAATTCATGTAACATAAGCATTTGAGAATCATTGGTAAAATGCTCTACCTCTCAAATTATCTTGGATAAAAGTAGTTTTCAAATTTATTTTACTTCATTGTTGATTCTATATTTTTCCTAGTTATACTTTAGTGAGACCATGTATATAATACCGATGATTATATATATATATCATATATATATATATATATGATATCATATATATATGGCGTCATTCAGATACTAAATGATTAAAGAGTGGTCTTGAAATGTGTGCCATTTGAAAACAGTATAGATGAATCTTAAAAGGTCTTATTAAATAAAAAACATGGAGCCAAAACCTGAGAGATCAGAGGAATAGGAAAAGCCACAAGCTAACCTCACCTCACTGACACCTCAGTCTCCAAAGAGATCTACTTCCTGTATACCCACCGATATGCCTTTCTATTCTGCTATATAATTTGCTCTCTCTGTCCAGCTACATCACTTCCTCTTCCTGCCCATCTCTGTTACTTCCTGTCTGTCTGTATAGTTAGTACTGGGATTAAAGGCATGTGTCACCACACTTGGATCTATTCCCAGTGTGGCCTTGAACTCACAGAGATCCAGACAGTTCCCTGCCTCCCAAATGATAGGATTAAAGGCATATGCTACCATTGCCTGACTTCTACGTTTACTGTAGTGGCTGGCTTTTTCCTCTGATCCTCAGATAAATTTTATTTGGGGACACAGTATATTGGGAGACATAATACATTACCACATTTCCCCTTTTTTGTCTAACAAAAAATAATAAAAAAGTTATAACTAATATAAGAAAAACTATATACAATAAGCACAATAATTACATACAATATATACAAGCAATAAATACATCAACAATCTCTAGTCCACTTGCATTTGACAAATCCTGTGAAAATATTCCACTATCTATCCTATTTTGGTGTGTCCAAAATGTACCTAATGCACTTCCTATTCTATCTTGTATTACCAACAGAAAACTATCTTATGATGTCTTTCAAATTTATGCACTTTACATCTCTTAGTGAGTTTTTTTCTGAATTTCTTAACAAAAAAAACTATAACTTTCTAATTTTCAACTCCCTCAGAGACCCAAGAAGGAAATAATATTACCTAGTAAAACAGGAAGGGCAAAAAAAATTACTTCCAAAAAATGTGAGTTGTGACAGAAATAGCCAGCTGCCTGTACAGTCACCAGAGGTTTCTCTGCAACATTGGGGCATCATCTTTGGCCTACAGGCTTAGCATATCTGACAGACTCATTTGTGAAGCAGGATATATGCAAGTCCTACAGCTTGACCCCACATTTGGTGCAAGTATTCCATGCACCAGATAAACTTGAATTCCACCAGTGTCCTGTCATGATTCAGGATTTTAAATTCTGGAAATTACTGGTATTTTTGGAATTTGGCTTCCCACTCTTCTTGGCTTGTGGGTGGCTTCATCTCCTCTATTAAATGCCAGTCTACCATTGAGAAGCCAGACTCCATCAGCCTAGTTACTCCTCCAAGAATAACTGTTCCAGCTACTGTTTCACTGCACACCAGGAGCCATCAGCCCACTGCCTGTCCTGCTGCCTTTGAAGAAAAGGGCACTGTACCTTTTCTGGATTGCAAAGCCCCTTCAGTGATGGTGCCATATTGCCCTGGCCTCAGAGGATGCCTGTTGCCAAGGCTGTGACCATACTTGTCTTGGCAAGGATCAGCAATCCTTTGTTTTGTGCCCTGCTTGTCCATTTTGGACAGCATACTGTCCAAAGTAGATGCGAGGGCAATTTCTTGCCCAGTAGATAACTTTTGCCACAATGAAAGTAAACTCCATGTGGAGGTTCTTCAATGCCCATATCTTCTCTGAAGTAGATTGGTGCTTCCAGGAGCAGACATGTCCCATGGTCGTAAAAAAAAAAAAAAAGAAGAAGAAGAAAAAATCTATGTTATTAAAACATTTTAAATGCCATATTCTGTAGGTCTCTGAAGGGTTTGAAGATGAACTGTCTATCTAAAATATATCTCTGCTTGACCTTGAAAACATACCTAATATGACAAAAAGTTCAATTGTTAAAAACTTAAACTTTCTGAACAGTGAGACACATCTGCTCCTGGCAGCACCAATTTACTTCAAAGAGAAAGATGGGCACCAAAGCACTCTATATGCAGTTTATCTTCTTCTTGGCAAAAATAACCATTTGGGCAAAGAAATTGCTCTTGCCTGGACAGCTGATATTATGTAATAGCAACTGAATATGCAGGACCCATAAGAAGGTGACCACTGAACATGGCAAGGTGAAATGGTTCTTCAGGTTCTTGCTTCACAGAGGAGACTGTCTACAGGACACAGAAAGAATTGACTAAAAAACTCTAGGCCTATGGGCTGAAGATGGATGCCCCAATGTTGTAGAGGAATTTTGAGTGACTGTCCAGGCAGGCAGCTGTCTCTGTCACTCTAGATTTTTGGAAGTTGCTTACAATGCACTTCCTGTTTACTTAGGTAATATTATATCCTTCTGGGGTCTTTGATGTAGTGGAAGACTAGAGAGACATAATTATTACTTTCCTTGGTTATGATGAAAGATAAATTAGATATGAAACTTTATACTCACAAATATAGGATAGATGATAGAATATTTTCTTTAATTTTGCCAAATACAAATAGACTGAATATTGTAACTAATTCTTGCTTGATAACTGTTCTATTATATGTAATTTTACTATGTTAAAGTTAAAACCTTCCTTTTTGATTAGATAGAAAAGGGGAAGTGCTGTGGGATATCTTTCTGTATGCTGTGAATATGTGTTGCTACCATTGGCTAGTAAATAAAATTCTTTTGTCCTATGGCAAGGCAGCTTAGAGGCAGACAGGAATCCAAACAGAGAGACAGAAAGAAGGTTGGGAGAGACACCACCCCCTGCTGAAGGGGCCAGCAGACCAATAAGCCACAGAACACATGGCAAAACATAAATTAATAGAAATGGCTTAATTTAAGCTATAAGATTTGGCTAGCAAGAAGTTTGCCATAGGCCATGAATTAGTAATTAATATTAAGCCTCTGAATGATTATTTTATAAGCAAGTGAGGGACCATGTGGCTGGGTGGTACTGGAGAAAACTTCTGACTACAAAACAGTATAGAATAGTTCTAACCAACAACTGAATAATATATTACATTAAGTGGTGAACAATTAGTTTAACAATATAAATTGTTTATAAGTTAATTTCTTTATAAATAGTATCTAAGAGTATGCTTCTGAGGATCCACAATACTTGGAATTATTCTTCTTTGAATGTTTGTAAATTAACTTATAATGAGAACTACACTTTCCTGAGTACAGGTCCACTGGAACAGTGGTTTTGTCTACTATATATCACCAAGACGATAAGTGAATAGTAATTGTTTAATAATGAATTTGAGCTGTGTTCATTAATAAGTCATTAATTTTTAAAACACATTGACAGTTACCACATACACGAGTGAGTGAAAGAAGGACTGGTGGGAAAGGTCTTCCTGGAAAGTGTGATGAAGAGTCTGCCTGTGAGCACAGCAAGCTGACCCTTCTGCTTGTCCACAGGCATCACGCTGTCAGGGTGATGTATGAAAACATGTGTCAAAGCTTGCTGTAAATATGTGGTGTTTATAAACCAAGATACAGATAAGTGGCCAAATAAATGATGTGCTGCAGAAATCCAATTCCAGAAGAAGTTAGTTCATTTGTCCTTGAGCTGGATATAAAATCACATGTGAACAAAGAGGCGACAAGTACATATGCACTCTGTGTATAAAGCTGTACCCCTTCATCAAAGTAGCAAGGTTATAAAAAGGGAGTCTCTGAAACAGACCTCAATCTTAGTTTCAAATGATTTTATGATGTCAGCTCAACAACTTGGTCATATTGCTTGCCTTGTAAAATGTTAAGACAGCTATCAGACTGTTTTTAATTTACTCTCTTGGCTTACATTCACTTCAGTACTTGTAATATTCTGTCAGCCCTATTTCCCTATTGAATGTCAATGAGATGTTCTACAGTGATTTCTTGTTTTCAAGCCCATATTCCAAATGAGCTACCAAATATGTTTGGACGGACATCGAAAATGATTCTCTTATTTAAGCATAGAGAATTTTTTAAACCCCATAAATATTATATATTATCCCCAGAGGAGGAGTATATCAATATTTATCTAATAACTGAATCAGACAATACTACAGATACATGCAAAATTGATACTATATCACTTTGCTAATTGAATATACAGCAGAAGAAAATACAGAAAACCACACAAATTTTCATTATGCTTAATTCTAACTAAGAAATATTTTTATCCTTAAACTTTACATATGAAGATAGTATGTGTATGGTGCTTTGATTTACCTTTATTTTATATCCTTAATGTGGCTGTTAGATGCTGTGTGTGTGTATGTGTTGTGTGTACATCCATGTAAATGCATGTGAAGGGCCTATGTAAATATCAAATGTTTTCCCCTGCCACTCACTCTCCACGTCATTTCATGGGACAGGATCCTCTTATCTGAACCCATTCCTTGCTTTTTAAATGGGTGCTGGGAATCTGAACACAGTTTCTAGTGTTTGCAAAAGAAGCGCTATGTACACTGAGCCACTTCCTCCGTCCCAAGAAGCATTTTGACTATATAAAAGCATTCTTAACTTTTTTTAAAGTAGGGGATAGGAAAAAGGAAGGAAGCTTATATCACATTTGAATGCAGCTGTCTTTACTTTGGGTAGTTATATACTATAATAGGATGATATTTTAATACACATGTCAATATACTAGAGAAATAAATCCATTCACAAAATCCAAAGTCTACTGTACTTTAGAAGCAATTGTATATGTGAAAACCAAGTGATTTATGAAGTATTATTTTTGGTATTCTGTTACTCTGATGAAATTTAAGTATTATTACACCCATAGCCAATTTTAAATAACATAGTCACTATGCAAACCGTGGTCATGTATCATCTGACATTGGTCACCAAGAAGAATCTTTTATATACAGAAAAAATCCCAAAGTGAAAAATGCACATGCTAATTTTGTTAAGCAACTTATTATATGGCTTATTACATATCTTTGGTAATAGGGCATATGTATATTAGTTTATATACACAGCAATCATGATCAAAGAAATAGTTACTATATTTGACACTGTATACATTTCAGTATTTTCCATTCCACATAGAAAGTCAGACTTTATTCTTCTTAGAATGACCAACTTGAAAAAAGAAAGGCCCTATCCTGCCTCTCTCTCCAAAGGAAGTCATTTGTTTGCTGGTATTTAGGTTTGTATTTTTAGAAGTGACTAATGAATCCTGTGGAAGAGCCATTTCTGCCCAGCACATTAATTGAAGCTATCATGCCCACTGAGCCATCAACCATCCCACCTCCGGCTGGGAGAAGACAATGGTGTCAGGCACTTGAGTGACATTTCCTCTGTCTAAGCCCCATAAAATCCCACCTGGACAGGCAGCTGCTGCAGGGCTTTGGCAGTCTGCCAGGACCTCTTCATTTCATGCTTTTGCCTTTTAACTTGAACATGAATTGGGAGATGATGTGTTCAATGTTCAGGGAAATGATGCAGAGATCTTGAATCTAAAGCAGACAGGACTTCACAATTTCCAACTCATGTGGCATGAGATACTGGTATTTGAAATGCCAAGATTCCAAGTGTACTTATAGTGAAACACCTCATTCAAATTTGGTGCAAACTCCCTTTGTGGAAAGATCTCATTCTATTACTTCATAGTTAGCAGCTTTGTCTCTTTGGTGAGTGTAGTCATGGTTTCTTTGTGGTACCCAAATGATGTCATCACACACCAATACTTTGATTTGTTGTATTATCATTTTAAATGTTAAAAAATACAAGGTTAAGACTGACAATTCCAATAGGTCAGAAAAATCTAGCATCTGTAATTCAGAGGTGTGATCTTGGTCTACTATAAAAGTGAGAGAGCTAGGACCCTGGCTTTCTGCTTTTTCACAAACCAATCTGTCAAATTTAGCAGTTCGAAGATGTTACTGACCTTTTGATGAGGTCTTGAACCCCAAGTTAGCACCTTACGACTTAACTGATATTTTGAACTGAACACAATGATGTACTAAAATTTCTTTGCTTTGCTCAGGCTATAAATTCAATAAATATGATTCTTGTTGGATTCATATTGCTTTTGCTAAGTAACATTTTGGTAGTAGAATAAGGAATGGGGAGAGAGGCCTCAAGTCTAATATAGGACAAAAAGGACAGAGGAAAGTGTGCAACCCCTGAAGGCAGAGTTTATGTAACAAAACTTGTACAACAAAATCAAGAAATTTCCAAATGTGGGATAAAGCTAAAGCTGTATCAGTCAACTTAAAAAGAGTTATGAGATTCTGGGATTTTTGTACATTAGACCCTTTTCAATTCTCTTGTCCACTTCTATTCTCAGGAGTGTCTCTCGCATAACAAATTGTGTCTACTGCTCTGGCTATTACTGAAAGATCCTAGACAGGAGCTACATCTTCATCTAAACCTTCTGTGAGCCTGATTAACTGACCATAACCTCAATGATGAGAAAGAAGTTGGAATATTGCAGGTCCAAAGCCTAATTCATAATTAATTAGGAGCTATTTTTAGCCTTTCTGACTAGCCATTTGTTTCCTACCTTTGTGTCTGACCTAACAGCCTCATAACTAACAGGTGAGAATGCTAGAAAATACATTAACATAGCAAGCCACACAGCGAGCTCCCACCAACCAAACAACTAACAATGCTGCCAGGTAGCATCTGGAGCCTTGAACAGAGGCTTCCCCACTTTGCTGTAACCGGCCTGTCTGACACCTCAACCGATGTATTTGAAGTGTCTTGATTTATGACGTTCTAAATTCTGTTGCTTTAAAAACTTCCACAGACTGTCACCCCACGGGAACATGGGATTCATGGTGACGTGAATCTGTGCTCCTATGCCATGGCCACTTATATTAGGCCGCAGCATGAACTCTCTTATACTCTTTGAGATGAGAAATTGTATGTGGTATTGACAGTCTTTAGTTCAATCCTTGGCTCCTGTACAGAAGAACCTGGGAATTCAGAGGGTGCTCTCCACTAAACCATCCATAGCTATAACATAGTAACTTTACAGAGTTTTGAAAACATTGCATGCATTAGAAAACAAACTATGACAACTTTGCTTCTTTATACTTACTAGTTCATTATTCAGTAGAGTATCATATAAAGAAGAGAGATGAACAGCTAGAGGAAGAGAAAGATAGCCAAACTCTGGGTAAGATGGACAGCACCTTCTTCTGTCTTGCTGCCATCTCCATCTCAATCACTTCCAATCTGAAGAGTATGGCATCTGTTCCTTTAATAATAAGTGCATGGAACTGACATTCTGTGGTCATAGTTTTAATTTGTGATATTTAGTCAATATTAATAACTTGGAAATAATTTCCCATTTGCAGATAAGCGTAAGAAAAAAAAATACTGCCTTGTTGTGTACCAATTTCTGCCAAGACAAAAAACTTTCATCTTGAAGGAAAGCTTGTTAAAACTCAAGGTATTGACAGGAATGTGAGACAATAGAATATTCTAAGTGGAGGTGAAATGCTCAATCTTACAGAAAATCTTATGTCTATCAGGAAGTAAACAACACAAATCATCTTCAGAAAGTTTCTGAAACTTGGCAGAATCACTAAGCCTTTGTTCCCCATGCAGATATAAGTACTACCAATCTCACAAAGACCCTCTCAGGCAAACTGAATGGCCTGAAAGCAGCTTAGCCCAAGTGAAATACCTGGGAAGGATACTCTCCAAACTATTGATCTACCTGTAAGACATACAGTGTGTTCTAGATTTCCAGCTTTTGTGAGCTATTACCCATGCCTGAGTGGGATTCGGTGATACAGCTCTCTTTAAGTTATTTCCACTCCTATAAGTAACCCATAACCCATATTCTGTGAGTAATGCAAATAAAACTCATTGCATTGGCTCACAAAATTGGACTTTAGGTGGACCCTTACTTTGGTTTGTTGTTACTTCCCTATCAGGGTGATAAACAATTATTCATGTCACTGTGAGAGCGTCACAGAACAGCCCTTCACTCATAAGCTCTGCAATTTTATATTGCATGAATCCCACTTACTTTTAAAAACAAATTGTTTTTTAAATAGCAATAATTATATATTCTGATATTGAATCTCAACAGCTTCCTGTACGGTAATCAGTAGAAAATAAACATGTTAAGAAGAGAAAACGACTCATTTTGCTGATCAGCTGTTCAACTACACTTTCTAAGTTACTTTAAAGAATATAAGTGCAGCTCTAAACCAATTTTAGTGATTTATAATAACTAGTAGAGTTCCCAGAAGTGGCCCTAAAATTAATGATCAGCTTGTAGTTACCTTCAGTAATGGCTGTCTCTAAGTAGAACTTCCTTAAGAGGCACACTCTGACTTAATTATACTGACAGCCCATGTTTATCACCCCCTTGGCTGCGGTGAGTAATCTTAAAATGAATTAACATAAGTGTGGGTCTTTTTTACATGAGGGAGAAAAGCAATGAAGCACTTTCAACACATGAATAAAATTTCTAAAAATAGTAGCATTTCTCACCCGAAACCAGGACATCATACTTAACTGCTTAAGTTAATGATGCCCGGGATGCCACCGCAGCTCCCTTTATATGAGTATGTAGAATTAGAAGTACACACTAGCCTGGTTAATTTTATGTCAACTTGATACAAGCCAGAGTCATTTGGGAAGAAGAACTCTCAATATAGGAAATGTTCCCTAAGATCTGCCTGTGTACAAGACAGTGGTGCATTTTCTTGATGAATGACTTATGTGGGTGGGCCAAGCTCACTGTGGATTGTCCTGCTAGTGGGCCAACGCAATCAATGGTCCAGAGTACTATAAGAAAGCAGGCTTAGCAAAACATGAGGAACAAGTGAAAAAGAATAATTCCTCAAATACATAACAAACTCTTACAAGTCAATAAGACAAGTAAAATGTTCTTCATGAAAGATGATACATAAAGAAAATGAGCTCAGAGTCATTAAACATCACAGAAATGCATCTTAAAATTATAGCACTCCAGCTCTGTACTTCTATGGAAAAGTTAAACTGAGAAGATACTATCAAATATTAGTAATCATACAGAGCCCCTGATTGAAAAGACTGATGAGAATTCCAGTTAATACAATCACTTCATCAGAAACCATTTGGCCATACCATCGAAATAGAGTGTATACAGAATATTTTTTGGTTACATTAATTTACGTTGTACATGTGTGCCACATGTCCCACAAGTTGTACTCCTTGGTACATACCCACAAAAATATGCTTTATATACTCACCAAAATTCACATAAAGCTGTGGAAATTTATAGCAACACTATTCTTAGTAGTTCAATACTGGAAATTTCCCAAAATACCCAATAGTAGGAGAACAAATATAATCATACAATGGAATACAACTCTGTTTAAGAGAGAAGTGTTAGGTGATAAATGAAAGGGCACAGTTAGGGTTTCTGGGTTATGGTGTTTTGAATGATAATGCTCCCAACAGAATAATATATTTGAATGTTTGGTCTTCAGTAGATGGAACTCTCTGGAAAGCATTAGGAAATACGGTCTTATTGGAGGAGATGTGTTGCTAGTGTGGTCTTTGAGCTTTCAAAAGCCCACACCATTCCAAGTTAGCCCCCCCCCCACCTCTCTCTGTCTCCTACTTGAGGGTAAGATGTCAGCTCTCAGCTACTATTCCATCACCATGGCTGCTTCTGTGCTGCCAGGCTCCCCACAGTGATATTTATGAACTCATTATTGGAATTGTAAATTTTCAATGAATTCTCCTGAAAAAGAAGGAGAAGGACAAGGAAGAGAAGAGGGAAGGGGATGGAGGACAGGAAAGGGGAGGGGGAGGAGGAGGAGATGGAAGGGGAGGGGGAGGAGGAGAGGGAAGAGGAGGGGGAGGAGGAGGAGGAGAAAGAGGAGGAGGAGAGGAAAGGGGAAGGGAAAGAGGAGGAGAAGGAGGAGGAGGAGAAGGAGGAGGAGGAGAAAGAGGAGGAGGAGAAAGAGGATGAGATGAAGGAAAAGGAGGAGGAAAGAGAAGTGGAGGGGGAGGAGGAGAAAGAGGATAAGAAGAAGGAGAAGGACGGAGAGGAAGAGGAGGAGGAGGAGGAGGAAGAGGAGGAGGAGGGGCAGCAGCAGCAGCAGCAGCAGCAGCAGCAGCCCTTCTCTAGTTCTCTACATTAGTTCTTGCCACCAGGTTCCAACTTTATTTGAGCTCCTGACCCTTCTTCATTCAGGGATGGATTATGATGTGGAAATATAAGTGGAATTAACATTTTCTGTCACAGAAATATGAACTCTACCTAAGATTTTCTCTTGCTTGCCCTAATATGGTTTTACAGAAATACCAGTTAAATTAAAGTTCATCATTCTAAATCAAGGTTTGTGGTCTGGAATTATTTTGAACCATATAAACTGCTGTATTATGCAGTTAATACTCATGGAAGAGTGGCCAGGAATGTTTGTCCAGTAATAGCAACCAAAATTGGTTAGGGTACTGGCAAAGAACTCCTGAAATACAGCAAAATCCACACTGATTAAAAAAAAAATGCACCTCAGAATTAGTAATCAAATAAAGAAACAAGATTGAATTCTTCCTTTCTATTTGTAACAATTTCATATACTCTCTTATTATTTGCCATAGCTAAGACTTCAAGCACTTGATCAAATGATGGTGGAGAGCAGATATTCCCATAGAAAGGAAAATATTCCATTCAAAATAAGCTTAAAATTAATTTTTTGGAATATATATAAACAAAAAGCAAGAGATTTCTATAACAAAATCTTCAAGGTACTGGAAAAGAACATCACAGAAGATACTAGACAATGGAAAGATATTTCATATTTCTGAATTGGCAGAATTAATATCCTGAAAATTGCTTTACTACCCAGATGTATTAATAAACTTAGAATTTCCATGACATATTATACAGGTTTAGAAAAAGCAAAGGATTCTAACAAAATAGTATTTCTCCCTACAGGAGAATGAAATTAGATTTATGTAGCTGGAGAGTTTTCTCTCTAGGTTCAGCCAAGGTCCCACAGTCCAGCAGCCCACTTATAAAATAATCACTCAGAAGCTTACATTACTTATAAACTGTATGGCCATGGTAGGCTTCTTGCTATCTACTTCTTATATCTTAAATTAAACCATTTCTATTAATCTGTAAGTTGCCACATGGCTCGTGACTTACCAGTATCTTTTTTTTTTTTTTATTTTTATTTTGCAATACAATTCAATTCTACATATCAGCCACGGATTCCCTTGTTCTCCCCCCTCCTGCCTCCCTCACCTTCCCCCCAGCCCACCCCTCATTCCCAACTCCTCCAGAGCAAAGCCTCCCCCGAGGACTGAGATCAACCTGGTAGACTCAGTCCAGGTAGGTCCAGTCCCCTCCTCCCAGGCCGAGCCATGCAATACTGTATAGGCCCCAGGTTTCAAACAGCCAACTCATGCAATGAGCACAGGACCTGGTCCCACTGCCTGGATGCCTCCCAAACAGATCAAGCCAATCAACTATCTCACCCACTCAGAGGGACTGATCCAGTTGGTGACCCCTCAGCCATTGGTTCATAGTTCATGTGTTTCCATTCGTTTGGCTATTTGTCCCTGTGCTTTATCCAACCTTGGTCTCAACAATTCTCGCTCATATAAACCCTCCTTTTTCTCGCTAATTGGACTCCCAGAGATCCACCTGGGGCCTAGCCATGGATCTCTGCATCCAGATCCCTCAGTAGTTGGATGAGGTTTCTAGCACGACAATTAGGGTGTTTGGCCATCCCATCACCAGAGTAGGTCAGTTCAGGCTGTATCTCGACCATTGCCAGCAGTCTGTTGTGGGGGTATCTTTGTGGATTTCTGTGGGCCTCTCTAGCACTTTGCGTCTTCCTATTCTTATGTGGTCTTCATTTACCATGGTCTCCTATTCCTTGTTCTCCCTCTCTGTTGTTGATCCAGCTGGGATCTCCTGCTCCCTCAAGCTCTCTTTTCCTCGACCCTCGCCCTTCACTACCCCCACTCATGTCCAGGCTATTCATGTAGATCTCATCCATTTCTCTGTCATTGGGTGATCCCCGTGTCTTTCTTGGGGTCCTGTTTTCCAGGTAGCCTCCCTGGTGATGTGAATAGCAGTCCAGTCATCCTTGTTCCACATCTAATATCCTGCTATGAGTGAGTACATACCATGTTTGTCTTTCTGAGTCTGGGTTACCTCACTCAGGATGATTTTTTCTAGATCCATCCATTTGTCTGCAAACCTTGGAATGCTCAACCACACCACAAGAGCACTTGTTCAGCTAAGTTCATATCAGCATTGTTTGTAATAGCCAGAACATGGAAACAACCTAGATGCCCTTCAACTGAAGAATGGATAAACAAAATGTGGTACAAAAACACAATGGAATACTACTCAGCAGAGAAAAACAATGGCATCATGAGGCTTACCAGTATCTTAACATCTGTTTCTCATTGCCATGGCTGGCAGCATCTCCTGACTCAGCCTTCCTATTCCCTAAATTCTCCTCTCTCTTTGTCCCACCTATACTTCCTGCCTGGCTACTGGCCAATCAGCACTTTATTTATTAATCAGTCAGAGCAACACATTCACAGCATAGAGAACATCCTACATCAGATTTATATTTTTCACCTTGTACAAATTAATTCAAAATGGATCAAAGACATCAAACTAAAATAAGCAACAATGAAACTTATTGCAGAAAACATAGGCTAGCCTTTGATATATTGGTGTAGGAAAGAACAGCTTGAATAGAACACCAGTAACATAGGAACTGTCCTCAAGTATCAACAGATGGAACTACATGAAAACCAGTTCCTGTGCTGGAAACAATAATCAGAGTGAATAGATAGACTACAGAAAGGGTTAGGGGAGAATCTTCTTGGGCTACAATACAAACAGTAGGTTAATATCCAGAATTTACACAGATTGGCAGAAATTAAATACCAAGAAAATGTAACTGTCAATCCACACCTGGGCAAAGGAATTGAAGAGACTGCTTTCACAAAGGAACACAAATGTCAAATAGCTATTTTAAGAAGTGTTCAATATCCCTATCCATCACAGAAAGACAAATCAGAACTTTTGTGGGATTCCCTCTCACTCCAGGCCGAATGGCTATCATCAAAAAGTCTAGCAACAAATGCTGGAGATGATCTGGAGAGAAAGAAGTCCTCATTTGCTGTCGATGCAATTCAATGCAGCCACTGGGGAAACCAATTGGAAAGTTATGTCAAACATTAAAACTAGGACTTCCATATGACCGAACTGGCTATTTCACTGCTGGGGACGTATCTAGAGAGTTCTGGCTCACAACTGACTCTAGAGATCTTCACACTCATTTTATTGATGCATTATTTACTACAGCAGTAAAATAAAATCAACTGCTGTGTCCATCAACAGAGGAATACATACTTAAATTTTGGTATACATATATAAATACATATATAAAATATATACTTTGTTATGCTATAATATGTGTGATACAACAGATATATATATATATATATAATCATATAACTTATAATTATGTTTATCAGTATATATAATATATTTTTGTTATAATATACTATATATAATAAATATAAAGATATGTATTACAAATATATGAATATTATTTGTCTCTAGCGTGTAGTTTAAATGTAGAATACAAAAGTGAGGTCACATAATGTCAGAAAGTAAAAAGAAATCACATTCTCTCTCACTTGTGGATCCAATTACAAGTAAATACATTTAAAAACAATTTTAGGTGTGAGTACAACACAGTATGTAGGAAAGAGAAAAGGAAGGGTAAATACAAGGGGATGAGGAAGGACCAAATGTAGGCAATGGGCATGAGATATCAAATAGGATACAAAGCTAAGTGATTTTCTAGCTAAAACTCTGTTTGGATTTTTCATATTTGATGGCAGCTAAGTGCCTAAAAGTATATTCAGTAGTGAAAGTATAGAAATCCAATAAGAAGCTTCAAAGTTTCCAAATGTCTATTCTAACTCTATAGAAGAAGTTCCTTGAGATGTATGGACTTTAGGTCTGGTTAATTTCAATATAAATTTTGTGTGATAACATGTATAAGTAATAAAAAGACAAATCAGTCTTTAAAATTTCAAAATCTCTAGTGCTACACCCTTTCTCATTTTGTTGCCCACACTACCATAGAACACTTGTTAAGGCAGGTATTTCTTTCTCCATTTCAGACATAAAGAATAACAAAGTAATGCCAGAATCTAGCTGCTGCTCAGACTACAATGCCTGCAGAAGCTCCTGCCTTTTACAGTCCTCACCAGGGACCTGACTGCGATTATATCTCTGAGTCCCTTGCTAACAGATTCCCAGGTGCCAGGAACTCTCCTCTGTAGAACGGAGTCACTAGTGAGCATATATCTCTTTTTTTTTCATTTTTCTTTATTAAGAAATTTTCTACTCACTCTACATACCACCCACAGATCCCACCTCCTCCCTCCTCCCACCCTCCAGCCCTCCCTCCCACATCCACCAAATCAAGATCTCCCATGAGGAGTCAGCAGAGCCGGGCACCCTGAGCCTAGGCAGGTCCAAGCCCCTTCCCATTGCACCAAAACTGTGTAAGATGTCACACCACAGGCACCGGACTCCCAAAAGTCTTCCCATGCACCAGGGACAGATCCCAATCCCCTGCATGATAGATGAACATACATCTTTTTTATCAACCACTTCCATGCCTCCATTCTGGCTATAGTTCTGTGCTAGGAAATACCCCAAACATCAGAAAGGTATAAAAGAAGACTCTTTTTTTTTTCTGCCACATGAGCCCCTATTTCCTCTCTTCAGTGTTCTTTCCCTGTGGTCTGTCTCTAACAGTGGGGCCTAAACTTTCTTAAAAGTCTCTACCATGGTCTTGTTTATTTGTTTGTGTCACCATGCCATTAATTACATTTTAAATAAACTCGGGGCCAGAGAGAGAGCTCAGTGGTTAAGAGCATTGCCAGCTCTTCCAAAAGTCCTGAGTTCAATTCCCAGCAACCACATGGTGGCTCACACCATCTACAATGGGATCTGGTGCTGTTTTCTGGCATGTAGATATACATGTAGATAGAGCACCATACACATAAAATATATCTTTAAAAATTTATTAAATAAAACTCTGTCCCAACCACATATCTTGGTGTCTCCCTTGACCACCACCCCCCCTTTGGAGACATTTTAGGAATCATCTGATTGTTAAAGTAGAAGGTGGTGCAACGATGATACATCTGTCCATTCATTCCAATGCTTATGCCGTTTCCCCAAACTTATTTGCCTTAGTAGAACAAATAGAAGGGTTCCAGAAAAGAGGTGAGCTGCAGGACCAAAAGACAGTAAGTCCACTGGACATGGATATGCTGCACCTAGGCTAGATGTCAATACTCTCTGGGGTGAGGGTCTACTCTGGGGATTCCAGAGTCAAAAGTGTACTGTCTGATGAGAATTTCCAATTGGGCATTCTCAAGCCTGAAAGGATAATTTTCAGATTTTCTCCAACTCCTTTGACTCTAAATTAGAAAACATCAATAAATATGATGTGTTCACTTGGTATTTTCCTGTGTCTGTCTTCTAAATAAAAATATGACTTTGCTATACATTTATTTTGCAAGGTAAGTGAAAACTGATTAAAAGTTCCTAGAATTTCTCACCTAAGGAAAAAAGCAAAGAGAGATGCAATTATGCTTATTTTCATTTTCTTATCTAGTTTACTGTGGAACCACAGCTGTTGTTCCTTAAATGTGGGAGTTTTTAGCTCACACCACAGAAAACAGAGTTGAAAAGTAGATCTTATTATATCAGATGGGAATGCCACTTGTCCATTGAGGACATATTCTATGAGTCCAATGGATACTTGAAACTGCAGACTGTGTCAAATGTTTATTATTATTATTATTATTATTATTATTATTATTATTATTATTACTGAAGATAGATTCTTCTTTCATAGAATACATCTTGATGACAGTTTCCCCTCCCTTTTCTCTTCCATCTCCCTCTACTTCCCCTCTCTCAGATCTGCTTCCCCTCTGTTTCTCTTCAGAAAACATCAGGCCTTTAATGCCGTTCTAACTTACCTAAACACTTGTCACAAGCTATGTCTGTTAATGTTGCAGTTTGGGATTTAAAGAGCCAACATAACTTACGATTTAGACAGATTTGTTCTTATTGTAGATCTTGACAATTTGGTATGAGATTGTTTTTTGTGCATTATTAAAGCAGAGTATTCATTTCAAGATGGTGTCATACTTGGGGGTCACAGCTTGTTCCTTGAGATATATTTGGGCACTGGTCTTCAATTACCTAATTAAAAGTGTCACATAAATTTTACAGAATAAGGCCATATTGGGAAGAAGAACAAAAAGATCTAACAACTCAGTCCACCCTTGGGATCCTCAAATGAGATTAAAGATTATGTAGAGGATGAACAGATGCATGCATAGCTAAGCAGTCCTGATCAAGGTGTTGTCCAATTCATCATTTCACGGGTTTCACTTTAGTCTTGTAATAAGGTTTGTCTAATTTCAACTCTGTGGCATCTCTTTCTGGAAGACTAGCCCCTCCACCTGATCTGAGTCCATTTCTTCTCCCCAGATGGGATGGATTTCTGGGGGAAATCCCTGTTTTTCTTGTGTCCATTGTATCACAAGTGGATCTTTAAAGTATCTATATATCTCTGAACAGTCATAAAGAGAGTACTTCTCTTGAGCATGTCCAAGTATAAACTGTTACTACCCTCATGACTTTACAGCAAAATTAAGTAAAACAAGTTATCTATAGAAAAGCATGCTAGTTATACACTAGTTGATCTGATAAATAGTCGCAGAATGACTAAGGGGCAGCTGTTAATGAAGTATGAAAATACTAAACAGGAAAAATTCATTCCCTGGGTGGTATGCCTCAGGACAGTCTGAGATTTCATCACAGAATCATATACACTTAAAGACTGTTGTATCATTAATTTGCTATTTTCTATTCAACTACTTCATTTGGTGATCTTCATTTCTTCCCTGTCATATGGAAATCAAATTAATATAAGAAAGAAAGGTAATTAAGGCTCCATTTCCACATCTCTTGAAAATTATCCACATCATGAAAAACAGTTTCAGTGGTCTTGTTCTCAGCTTTCTTATACCCAAAATAAAAAAAAAAATGAAATTAATTTGCAAAGTCAGCTAAAATTCTATTATAATAAATATTTTGTCCTAAAACAGTTTCCATGTAGCAACTGTCATGTATAAACATATTTCAACCTACATATTTAACGTGCATGGAAATATAAATGCATCCAAGACACTCAAATTATTTTTTTGTTGATGTTCTATTCTGTCTGTTTCTCCTCTGGCCTGATCTGCTATGTTCTGTTTTGTTTGACAAGCAGCTCATGGGCTCCTTATGAGATATTAGTGCCAAGGACCAAGTACATGTTTACACTTCATCATTCCTTGAAGGCTTTGTATCTTATATGTAATACTCTTTTTTCCACATATATATTTGTGCACATATGTTTCTGCTAACAAATATTTTATCATATATACAGTATATTATATATAACACACACAGCAAATCAGAAATTGTACACATTATATACATAATAAGCATACTATATAAATCATATTTTATGTTTTATTGCATTATGTATCATATATGATATACTACATATTATGCATATATACATACACACACACACACACACACACAAACACATATTCTCTTTCTTTCTCCCAACACCTTCAATGTACTCCCCTCAATCTCTGGCAAATTTACATTATTGTTACATATGTAGGTATTTGTATATGATATATATACATATATATGTATATATGTGTGTATGTATATATATATATATATATATATATATATATATATATATATGCTGTGGGATGGTCTGTATGTCAAGTGTGTTGCTGATTGGTCAATAAATAAATCACTGATTGGCCAGTGGCCAGACAGGAAGTATAGGCAGGACAAGGAGGAGAATAAAGCTGGGAAGTGGAAGGCTGAGTCAGAGAGAAAACTCTAGCTACAAATGGCGCCCAACATGGGGCAAGAGTTTCCACCTAAAACCTGAGAAAAGATTCTAAAACAGAGCTAAAAACAACTTCCTAATTGTCTCCCTCAAATGAACAGCAGCTGCTGGTTTGAGCACGCGCTCGACCTGTGCCATATGGCGGGAATGAGGCCTCTGCAAGTGGCACATTAAGCTGCATGGTGGATTTAGCCTTTGCTAGTACAAAACAAAAAAAGAGGTTTCTGGGCTACACACTGCTTGGATAAAAGCATAGACCCACGATAGCTCCCAGAAATGGCAGTACACTTACCACCGCCATGTTGGGAAGCTGAGGTGGGCAGAGCCAGCAGCCACAGCTGCTGCAGTTTAAAGCAATAGATTCACAATAAGACAGATTCAGATGTAATAGTTTACAATGTGTGTAAAATATATATAGGCTTGAAAGAGACAAAATAAAGATGATATATACAGTTATAGAAACAAATACATAGTTTTAAAAAAATAAAGTCTTTAAAGAGATAGTAAAACTAATATGAAAAATAAGCCACGTAAAGATGAATATTACACAGAGAATCTGGATTGTGTTGTCTTTGGGATTCTTAACTGCAGAGAGATATTTGATTGTAAAGGAAGCTGAGTTAAACCAATATGTATATTTTAAAGATACCTTGACTTCAAAATTTGGATATAAGGATATGTTGCTTTGGAAAGGAGACTCTGCTTTTGTTTCCACAGAAAGCAAGAGGGTATGGATTTGTTCCAGATTAAGATACATCAGGTTTGACCAGCCAAGATCCCCTGAAAGGTTTCTGATGACACCAAGGCCCAGATGATCCAACATCCAGAATGGTTTGAAGGCAACTGGCTCAGACAATACAGCCTCATGGACTATTTCATAATCCTAAAATTTTCTTTGTGTCCCCATAAGATACAGCGCCCCCCTCCAGCAGGAAGTAGTAAGAGAAGCTATGCCCAAATTCCCAAATTATATCTAATTTTACTTTGTTAGGGTTAAAACCTTCCTTTTTGAAAAAAAAAAAAAAAAGAAAAGGGAAAGTGCTGTGGGATGGTCTGTATGTCAAGTGTGTTGCTGATTGGTCAATAAATAAATCACTGATTGGCCAGTGGCCAGGCAGGAAGTATAGGCGGGACAAGGAGGAGAATAAAGCTGGGAAGTGGAAGGCTGAGTCAGAGAGACACTTCCAGCCGCCACGATGACAAACAGCATGTGAAGATGCCAGTAAGCCACGAGCCACATGGCAAGGTATAGATTTATAGAAATGGATTAATTTAAGCTGTAAGAACAGTTAGCAAGAAGCCTGCCACGGCCATACAGTTTGTAACCAATATAAATCTCTGTGTTTACTTGGTCGGGTCTGAGCAGCTGTGGGACAGGCGGATGAGAGAGATTTGTCCTGACTGTGGGCCAGGCAGGAAAACTCTTTCTACATATATATGTATGTGTGTGTGTTTATATGCATGTATGCATGTATGTATATGTACATGTGTGTATATATGCCTAAATATAACCTACTGAGTTCATTTATTGAGTCTTGTGTGTATACACTTTCAGGAATGACCACTTCAAATTACATAACTACGAGGCTTATAACTGGAGATGACTAATTATTCCTCTCTCAGCCTTTCTTAGCTGCCTGTAGTTCTTCTTCTATAGTTGAGGCCCCAGGAGAGTTCTACTACCCTGCATCTTTTGATTTGCACTGACAACTGCCTTACAGTGATGCTAAACAATGTAGTTTTAGGTGATGCTCTTAAACAAGCATTCTGTTATTCACAACTGATCAAAAGATCACAAGAAAGAGAATGACACAATGATAATTAGTTTCACATAGATGGCTACTTTGCAACAGCTTACTGAAAAGTGCACTCTTCAATTCTCTTGCCATTACAGCTACATTAGGTTGTTTTCCTACTACTTCCAGAACTGCTAAATCAGTACAAAGATTAATATAGTGTGTGTCTTAATATGGTTTCGGAGTATCTATCTTAGTGTGAGAAGTGCCTATAAGTACCATGCAGTGTATCATAAAATTGCCCTCGTCTCTCCATATGTCCTATGAGAAGAATGATGGCAAGTGACCACTATTTATTTCTAAACTGAAGTTTGCTAAGTATAAAATATATTCTGGCAATATGTGGTTAAAAGAATATCAGTCTACACTTATGTGACTGCATAAAACACACTCATGTCAGATATCTGCCTGTTTAATACATGATTTAGTGATGGGTTTCTATGAGATCCTTCAGCTTCCTTTGAGGTGGGTGGTAAAGAGACAGGGAGGACAGATTCCTAAGCCTGAATTTATTAGGTCATTATGTGGAGACACTTACGGCGATGTAGTTCAAAGGACTTAAAGAAGCAATCTCCGGTGTTGGCTCAATACTCATCAATGCTGGGGGACAATTTACCTGTAAAGGATGCATCTGAGCTGTTTTGAAAATGTGGAGAAGAAGCCACTACAGCAGCAGCATTTAAATCAGCTAGAACTATCTTTAGATTCAACAACAGCAGGTCATTCTTGTGCCACTTTGAGGCATGAAATTGCTTAAAATTGTGTGACAAGAATTAATATACCAACAGACATGGAGGGCAAGGCAGACAGATAAAATGGCTAACCCTAGTTGATCCAGGATACACTTGAGAAACACGATTGGTGAGGTCATAACAAATTCTACACATGGCCTTAAATTCAGGTATGACAATTTTTCAATAGCAATCTCAGACCATAACAATTCTCAATTAGTGCATGTAAAATAATGCAAAAAATGATATACTAAATACAATTATATTTATTTTATTTTCCTCATTTTCCTGGCATATTTGAACCTTCATATAACTGTTAATCTAACAGGTAAGATTATCTAAGAGAATTACTTATTAGTGAACGTTTTTACCAAAATATTATTAGTTTCTTTAAGTGTTTGGAGCAAATCAGTATGTCATTGAAATATTGTCTAGATTTTCACGCCAGGAAAACATAAATTTATAATTCCTTTCATTTTGTTAATTTGTCTACAGAATGAAATAGAAATAGACATAATTATTATTATTATAAGACCAATAACTACTTAAAATATATTATTTTTCTGGAAACTCTATGACATGCCCACAGCAGTTCAGTGCAAAAAAAAATGTTGACTGAACAAAAATATCACTAAGTTTCTATAAATGCAGTAAATTTTATTTAGAAAATGGTAAGAAATGCTTTAGATGTATATGTGAGATACTGATCAGATAGATGGTAATGAACACTGTTTTTTTTAGTTTAAATAACTTTGTCCTAAACTCCACTTTAGAACATCAGGAATCGCTTCTCGGCCTTTTGGCTAAGATCAAGTGTAGAACATCAGGAATACCAATCATAAATTCTTTGATTAGACATCTATATATGTTTTTTTAAAGATTTACTTATTTTTATGTTGGGCATATGAGTGTTTGCCTGCATATATGTCTGTGCAACATGTGCATGGCTGGTGCCCAAGACAGTGAGACAAGTGTGTCAGATCCCTTGGAACTGGAGGTGAAAATGGTTATGGGCTATCATGTGGTTGGTTGCTGGGAAGTGAATCTAAGTCTTCTGCAAGAGCAATAAATGCTCTTCAACACTCAGCCTTCTCTCGAGCTCCAGAGACCAATTTTTTTGTTTTTGTTTTTTTTTTTTTTTGTTTTTCGAGACAGGGTTTCTCTGTGTAGCTTTGCGCCTTTCCTGGAACTCACTTGGTAGCCCAGGCTGGCCTCAAACTCACAGAGATCCACCTGCCTCTGCCTCCCGAGTGCTAGGATTAAAGGCGTGTGCCACCACCGCCCAGCTGAGACCAATATTTTAATTCAGCAGACTGTGATTTTTACATAGGCAGCAAGGAAGAAAACGCAGTGCTGTGTCTTACAAACCAGACTCTGTGTACATGTGCAGCAAGTGATACATTTGAAAGGCTTCTGATGGAATGGCGTATCAAAGCAAATTTGTGTTTAATGCTCTCTTCATAGTCCTAATGTTCATATAGTTCACATGATAGCATTAGGCAAGCTTATTTATCTTACAGTAATCTTAAACAAAAGCAAAATAAATAATTTCCATATTTCATCTATAATGCATATATATAATAAATTGGGGGTTCCTTCTCAAAATTGGAAAGCCAAATGACTTGGATGTCAGTGCATTAGATAATTTGAGTATTTGAAATCAGATGGACCCATTTTTGTAATGTATGTCCACAAGGGGTTGCTGGGTTGAGTAATTTTAGACAACAGAATATATGTAAAAAATAATTCATTTAAGAATTGCTGTTCTGTTTCCTTGCTCTCCCACTCGATCCCTGTTCCAGCTCTAACCTTCCTTTCCCTTATGTTCTCATCCCCCATCTCTACTCTCAATTACCTCCCTCACCCCCAGTTTGCTCATGGGGTTCTCATCTATTTCCCCTCCCCAGGTCGATCCATGCTTTCCTTTTAGGGTTCTTGTTTCCTAGCTTCTCTGGAGCTATGGGTTATATTCTGGTTATCCTTTGCTTTACATCTAGTATCCACTTATGAGTGAGTACATACCATGTTTGTCCTTCTAAGTCTGGGTTACTTCACTCAGGATGATATTTTCTAGTTCCACATATTTACCTGCAAATTTCATGATTTCACTGTTTCCAACTGCTGAGTAGTATTCCATCGTGTTTATGTGTCACATTTTCTTTATCCATTCTTCGGTTGAGGGGCATTTAGGTTGTTTCCAGGTTGAAACAGGTTGCTATGGAAGTTCTCAGGAATCCACAAGGATGACTCACATTAGACAAATAGCAATAGTAGAGAGGGTGCCTGAACTGAACTAGCTTGTCCCAGTAATAGATTGGTGAATACCCTAACTGTCATCATAGAGCCTCCATCCAGTAACTGATGGAATCATATGCAGAGATCAACAGCCAAGCACCAGGCCAAGCTCCAGGAGTCCAGTCGAAGAGAGAGAAGAGGGATTCCATGTAGCTAGAATTTCCTGCCTGGCTACTGGCCAATCAGTGTTTTATTTATTAACCAATCAGAGCAACACATTTAACAAACAGAACATCCCACAGCAATTCCATGAGCAAGGGCATCAAGATCACGATGGGACAACCTACAGAGACAACCAAACCAAATCAGTGGGAACCCATGAACTGTGGACCAACAGCTGTGGAGCCTCCATAGGACTGGACTAGGCCCTCTGCATAGGTGAGACAGTTGTTTAGCTTAACCTGTTTATGGGACCCCTGGCAGAGAGATCAAGATCTGTCCTTGATGCATGAGCAGGCTTTTTGGAGCCTAGTACCTAGGTGGGATATCTTACACAGCCCTGGCTCAGGGGGAGGGGCTTGGACCTGCCTCAACTGAATGTACCAGGCTATGCTGACTCTCCACAGGAGTTCTTGCCTTGGCAGAAGTGGGAATGGGGGGTATGTTGGGGAGGAAGGCTGGGGGAACAGGAGGAGGTAAGGGAGGGGCATCTCTGGTTGGTATGTAAAATGAACAGAAACTTTCTCAATAATAATAAAAAAATTTAAAAAATAATTGCTGTTCTGTAAAGAAAGTCAAAGGAAATAAAGTCATACAACCAAACTGAACAGCCTGTTATCATGACAGTTAATTTTTAAAGCTGTCTTGTGACTGTCTAGCTCATTGTGTACTGAATATAGTTTATATAAAACAATAGACTTGTTATGCACTTATGTAGATGCCTCACTGTGGGAATATTGGCTGATATGAGTATACTATTCTGAGACATGAGAAAAGTGGATTCTCAATGACTGGCAGACAGCTTGGCATATTGAGTGTATAAAATCATCTGTTATGTGTCATTCAGTCTTACCCATAATACAGAATGATTCATTTTTTTTTGAATTTTGTCAGTTAATATATAGCTTCTAAACTCTACCATTTCCTAATCAGATAATGTTAGTAAATAGCAGTTGTCTTCTCTACTTATATTGATGTCTTAATTTGAGGTGAAATGAAAAAGTGAGAAATATTTCTGCTTCTCTGGGAATAAAAACATGCAAGTGATATTTTGTAATACCTCTATCAATACATCAAATTATCTTCAATATATTTTATAATGGGACAATTTGTACCATAACTGGTTTATTGTTTAAACAGTTAGCTTGTCTGAATGCATTAAGAGAATTTAAAGAAACAAAGATCTCATGAACAATACCCAGCAGGAACACAACGACAAATCTGAATTAAGCACTGATTGTAATCCCGTCTCCTGGGCACCACAGTTTTTGCTATGCAAACCTTTCCTTCAACTCTGTATTGACCTTTGTTGGGGTAGAATTTACTGGAAAATACCTAGATGTGAGGTTTAAAAATAGTTTAGTTTGATTATTCTGTTCACTAATTTGCATAATTAATTTGACCTGAAATTGAACTTCCTTTCAGCCAATTTAATGAATATCGCATTATCTTTGTTAACTATAACTTATCTGAAAATCTCCAATGGGGCCATTTACAAGTTTTCATTAATCTTGCATAATAACTTTAATCACATCAAGTATATACAAAATATATCAGTTAATAAAGCATGTGCAGACATACAGTTTGTTAACAGAAATGATGCGGCTTATTATTACCTGTCATCACTTTTGGTCACATCATGAGCAGAGTAGTTACTGCATGTGGGTCATATGCAAATTATGGATTTCACACATGTCCTCTATTGCTCTGGCAACTATCCATTTCCTGTCCAGTTTGTATAATCTAAATCTCTATCACAATTCTTTTCTACCGGAAATACACTAAACTGCATATGCTCTGCAATATTTAAATTAGACCTCTGGAAAATTAGAAAAAAATAAAATAACTTAGGTTCCTTCATAAGCCAAAGAAAGTATTAAGGTTTCAAGCTGCTGTCTTTATATCATTCAAGCTTACACAAAACATGATGCTATTTATGTGTGTCCCTGCATTACATCTGATCATACTTTAAGCAGGGCTCCCCCTGAGATGAAAGAGAGAGTCAACACTTACCTGGTTTCTAGTTTCTCTATGAGCAAATCTTGTGTGAGTGTGTGTTAACTTTTATGATTCTTTGTGACTTTCACATCATGCATACACACACACAAATTCTAATAGTTGTTATTTTATCATGAGGACATACTTTTTAGTACCTTCAATACTCATTTCAATCATATTTTTATACTGTTGTCTCTAGAATTGTTTTCTCTGCAACACTATTTTATACCCAATTGATATAATCAGATTTTTCTTTGCGAATCCCAAATACAGTTGCCAAGAAGTAGTTTTTGATTACATGATGTGGTAATTTGAATTTAACTGGCCCTCGTAAGCATGTAGGGAGTGACAATATTAGGAGGTATGGCTTTGTTGAAGTAGGAATGGCTTTGTCAGATGAAGTGTGTCACAGTGGAGGTTGGTTTTGAAGTATCCTACATGCTCAAGCCACATCCATTGTCTCAGTTTACTTCCTGTGGCCTGCATACCAAGTTGTAATACTCCCAGCTCCTTCTCCAGCACTGTGTCTGCCTGCATGCCACAATGTCCCATTATGATAATAATGGACTAAAAATCTGAACTTTAAGCCAATTAATTAAATGTTTTCCTTTATAAGAGTTGTGATAGTCATGGTATCTCTTCAACAATAGAAACCCTAACTAAGACACATGATGAAAATATTTTACTTATTTTTTTTTAATTTTTAATAAAGAAAAAAGTGTTTACTTCCTTCTTACTAAAGCTTCCAATACTGCTCTTTATAGTTTCTCATATCTTAACTCATGTATAACATTGCCTGGTTAATACATGATTTAATGATTTATTTTATTTTATTTATTTATTTATTTTTTTGAGATCCTTCAGCTTCCTTTGAGTTAGATGATAGGAAGAAAGATAGGGAGAAAGATCTGCTGTTAGCTGTGTCTTCCACTTATTTTCTTTTGTTTCATGAGACCAGTTGCTTAATATTTTACATTATAAGTTAGAAGTGATCTCCAATGATTTAAATAGTTACTATGAGAATTAAATTTAGATATATCAATACATGTAATGACTCAGTACTATTATGGTGGCCCTTCCTACACTTATAAATCATTAATAACACTAAAAATCTAATCATACTGACCTAATGAGTCACATGTAGGAAATTACCAACTTGCCAAGTAAAAAGTTTGAATGCTTAACAAACCCAAATACATCTCTTAGACATGTGTGAAGTATACATATGGTATTGAAAAAGTGATAATGTTGCCTTTATAAAATTATTACTTAATTAAATATTGCTTTTATATTACCCTATAAAGTAGTTTGGAGCAAGAGCCTCAACATTTTGAATGTATGACTATTTCATATAAACAGCAGTAACAGAAAAAGAATTATTTGTTGAGATTGTTTTGAGGAAGAAAGAAGAAATTCCAGGATGGATTACGGAGAAGTGTCTAGAACACAGTAAATATGCTACAACTTTGCATAGAAATAGTCTAAATAAATGGTACCAAATATGTGACTTTTGTGATAAATAATACATTATATAAATATGAGTCTGTGAGAAGTTACTAAAGTATCCTCGGGGAATATTTTTTTTTCTTATTTTACAATGTATGAAAATCTCTTCAAACTCAGCAATAACATAACAAAAACTCAACTGTATATAAAACCAAAAATTGCAATAGGAATTCATCAAGAAAATATATAAGGTGAATAAGAGTATAAAGTGTGACTCACATTGTTTTTAATTTGCAAAACTCAGACTGAGAAAATTTGGAATAACAGGGATTTTCTTTTTCACTACTGGTGGGAATGAACAAAGTGCATCTCTTATAAACACAATTTATCAGTTTCCTAAGAATCTCAAAATTTTCTTACCATGTTTTCCAGAAATCATTGCCCTCATTTTTACCAAATGATTAAAAAAAGTCATAACCAAACATAGAGATACATAGATATTTATAGCAGTACTATATATAGTTTCCAAATTATGTAAAAGACCCATATGCCAGTTAGTAGGGAAAAAGGTAAGTAGGGTGTGACATATTTTAAAAAAAGGAACATTGCTCAGATATAAAGCAGAAATGAACTTGAAGCATTGAAGTCATGGAGCAAATTTAAATGCATATTGCAAGGAGAATAAGCCAACTTGTAGAGACTATGCAATCTGATTCTATCTATGGAACATCATGAGACTGGAAAAATTGTTGAGACATTTCAAAGGTCAGTGGAGTACATAACATTTAGGAGATACAGTGAAATACGATGAATAATTCTGTAATGCTGAATATCTTTTACTCAAATTTCCATCACCATAGACTATATAGTGCTTTAAGTGAACCCTAATATAACCAGTGGACTTCAATAGAGGCTATATCAATGATGGTTCATGGACTGTTGCAAGTATTCTACTTGATGTAGAGATATCAGTCAGTGGCAGAGTCCTTCTTTTGCATGAATTGGCCCTATGTTTAAGCCATGGTAAGAAACACACACATACAAACACACACACACACATACGCACACACAAACACACACACACATATACACACAAGCGAACAAACAAACAAGAAAACCATACCACTGAAGTAAGAAGTGCTGCTAGTGGATGAGATCATAATGTGGGTGAATAGTCAGAATCTATGGTGTATTAACAAAGATGTGACAAATCTCTGCCACAGCTGTTTCACTGTTTTCATAAAGTTAACCACTCAAACAAGAAAAACCTGTGTCTATAATGAGATTACAATAATAATATACACTAAATGAACTGATAGTTTACATAAAGATAATAACTGAATGAAGGTTGCTTCAATGTTTAAAGCTACTAGACAGTAGACATCTCATTAAATGCAGCACACCATAACCTTGCCCATCTTTCTGTAAGAAAACATTGCTAACCGCTGCAGAATATTTAACTGTGTAATGATGTTGGCTAGCCTAGAGTGAGTTACTACCACTGCAAACTCCATTTAATTGATGTAGATATTACCTTGTTTATTTTCTGTGCCATTGCTGTGACATGAACCATATACTATAGCAAAGAAATTAAAGCAAATCAAACAAGAGCCCTTAAAAGTCTATTTAGATAGACTTAATTATTGTGATCTAGCTATTACTCCTTAAGTACACTTATTTATGCAATTGAGAACTGTTATTCAATTAAAGCAAAAAGATTTTTTTCCCAGGCATTTATTTGATTCATATTTATCTTAAAGATATTGGTAATGTGTTGTATAATCTAGCACAAAGTTACATTGAATAAATCACATTACATAAAAGAGTCTCATTCTTCCCCATTGAAATTAGGGTTTCACTTTTCTTAATCATTATTTACTCTTAAATTTATCTTGCTCCCTTTTTCTTGAAGGAGAAAGACAGAGGAATAAAGGAGTAGAAATGGAAATACAAATGGATGTGTATGAGCGAGTGTCTGTATTATTTTTGAGAGAAAGCTAGGGAAAGAGACAGAAAAGAAAAAAGATATGCAAGTCTAAAAATAAAAACAAAAGGAAAAAATAAAGTAAACATTTGTTTGGAGAATCTCTAAAATATGTTAGAAGCTTGCATAGTGATTAGGAGGATAAACTAATCTGCCATTATTAATTTCCTTGATTAATTATTTTCAATTTTAAAAGTGTGAGACCAAAATGAGCCATCTTAGAAATAAGACCAAAATGCTTTCACCCTAAAATTAAGGCCTAAGATTTTTCCTTTTGGGAATAGGCCATTAGTTACTGAAACCAGTCAGTTCAGATTCCAGAAACCAGGAAGTGTAAAAGTACAGAGTCACAAGATAGTCACGAGGTAATGCCTGCCAGACTATGGAATGTCCTCTCCCTGGTTTCCAGGGTAACTGACCATAAAAATGCCCCCACCTGAGGGCAGCCAATGAGAAATGGTGGCGGGCAACCACTCCCTTAGAAGTAATTTCTAGAAGCCCCTAGAAGCGAGCCAATCAGAATTGTACCCATACTAGCACCCCTAAACAATATAACCTTTTGACTTTTCCCTTTAAAAGCTGAGCTTGCAGATAGGTGGGCGCTTCCTCCAGCCTCCACTGCATTGGATGTATTGGACGAAGTCCCTGCCTAGGCTTGTATTGCTTTTGGATATCCAGAATTAAACCATGCTTTTGCATTCCGGCATGCTCGTCTTTGGTGGTCTCTCTGGGGGTCACGATCTGGGCACAACATAAGAAAGTACATTGATAATGTTTAGGTATAAAACTAAGTTATCCACTTTGAAAAAATTCATTTTCTAAATAATTTTTGTCCTAGATGATCATTGAAACTTAAAGTTTGCAATATGTTTAATTCTTGTTCATAAGTCTTACTAGAAAGTGCCATAAAGGAAAAATATAGATACTAATTCACAATCATGAGGACAATAAAGAGGAGCCAGGATAGACAGAGAGGCTTTGTTGACTTAAGGAAAGAGAGAAACTGATCTGCATATTAGAGAAAGCAGAACCTAAAGCATGTACTGAGATAAACATGAGCAAGTAATAGAATCAAAACTGCAAAGTCTGAAGGGCAATTAAGTTAGAGGCAGCTGTTAATAATAAGGAAAGGGGTGTGTGTGTGTGTGTGGGGGGTGGTGGTTTGAATAACAATGGTCTCCATAATTGCAAATGTTTGAACACTTGGTCACAATTGGACTGTTTGAAAAGGATTATGAGGTATAGCTCTATTGAAGGAAGTGTGTCACTGGGGTGGGCTTTGAGGTTTCAGAAGCCCAAGGCAGTCCCAGTGTCTATGTTTGCTTGCTGCCTGTGTACTAGAATGTGTATAATGCTCAGCTACTGCTCTAGCAACATGCCTTTCTGCTTGCTGCCATGGTGATCATGGTCAAACCCTCTTAACTTATAATCATGCCCCAGTTACATGATTTCTTTTATAAGCGCTGTCTTGGCCATGATGTCTCTTTACAGTAATAGAAGAATAACTAAGACAGAAGTTGATACTGAGGATTGAGGTATTGCTGTGGCAGGCTGACTGTGTTGTTTATTGGATAAATGTGAAAAAGTCTTCAATCTTGAACTGAAAGTGGTTGAACACTTCAAGTGGGGCTTAATGGACCATCCTAGTAGGAGCATGGAAGACTGGTGCTGAGAGCAATTTGGACAATAGAAGCCTAATTCAAGAGGTTCTAGGGGGACAAATATTAGCAAATGTCCTAGAGATCATTCTTGTGCCTTTTTGAAAAAAACGGAGGGGGGCTGTCACTTTTGCTCCTGTTCTAAGAATCTCATGGTAGCTAAATTGAAGAGTTTTGATTTATGTCACCTACAAAAGAGATTTCAAGACAGCCAAGTATTTACCCAGATAATCTTAAAAACCAGCAAAAGAAAAAGGCATGAAGTAATTCCCAGGCCTAAACAACAAGGAAAGGTTATACATTTGTTATTCAAAAAGGGGTCAGGTTCCAGTTCCAGCAACCTAAAGAAGTGGTAGCCTCAGTCCCTTAATTCTGGCTCTAGAGTCAAGAGGGACAGAGGGAAGTGGTTGCAGACTCTTCTTCTTTTCTTTTTTTCTTCTTTTTTTTTAAGATTCAAAAGCTTTAATATCACAGCATAATTGTAGGATTAATCATACTTCAGAACATTTCTGTCTATCTACAAATAATATATATATATATTATATTATATATTTATTTTATATACCAACTTTTTAAGAAAGCCACTGAGGTCAGGTATGTGACAGGGGAGTCCCTGAATGGAAACCCCAAGAGGTAACTGTATGAAGCTGTGAAGGTGAAGCCTGGATTGCATTGGAGACCCTAGGATGCTGGAGATGCCAGAGCTGTGGGATACTCTTGTGGGCCACAAAAATATATTATGGAGATTCAGCTGTGTATTAAAGCTATACTTTGCCTGGCCAAGGGTCTGTCAAAAGGCAAGCCATTTATTATGAATATTTGGTGCTATCCAGCCTTTAATAATTCAGCTGTCTTCTACTATGAAATTCTTGCATGCCCAAATATTTCCAAATCTGCTGAACTTCTGGGTTACTTCTTCCCTGCTGAGCCTATGAGACAAGCTGACCGGAAACACATAGCTTTGCTTCTTGTGCAAATGAAGCTCAGACCATCTCCTTGCCTTGAGGCCTAGTGGCTCTCTAGAGCAATTGACTGAGAACAAAAGAAGTTCTTACATATCAAGGTGAAAGGTAGGGTAAAGGAACATTCCTGAGGGGGCAGAGAACCAATGGCCAGAGAGAGAGAAGAGACAGACATTTTCTGTAGAAACAGACAGAATGGCAAGTCATGAAAAAAAGAGAGGAAGACAGAGGTTCCATAGAGGGTAAGTAGGTCTCGGGTAGAGTTTTCTGAGTGCCAGGAGTAGAGAGTAGTAGAAATGGAGAATGAGGAAACAGAGGATGAAGATAAGGCTAGAAGCATAGGAGTTTAGTTGTTAGCAGGACTATGAGCTAGGGAACTGGGTGGAACTGCAGCTAAGACAGGATTTCATCCCAGGGAAATAAAGTAAATTGATGAAGAGCTTGATGTACCTATGTTTATTCTTGTAGTACTGAATGCCTGGTAGAGCTATAGCTGTATTGATAGAATTTTGTCTTAGAGGAATAAAGCTAACAGACATAAGAGCATAGTGTATGTAGATATTTTCCCTCAGATAGCCCACGCCAGACATAGCGAAATCCCCGGGACCCCTGTGTTGGTTAAAAAGTGCTGCTCCTGGCTGGCTGCTGCCCGTGGCAGCCATGCCGGCAGAGGAGAGTGCTGGATGAGAGTCACAAGCCATAGTTACCTTTTTAGAGCTTTATTGGGGGGAGGAGAAAGAGAGAGGGGGGAAAGGGAAGGGGGAGAGAAGACAGATGGAAGGAAGGAGCAGAAAGGAAAGAGAGGGACGCACAGAGGGCCCACCCGCTTTTTAGGTTGGGATGCCATCGCAGGCTGATGACATAATTAAGGACAGAATCCTTACACCCTGGGTATCCAATAGGATACTTGTTGAGGAGAGCCTGTCTCAGGAACCAGTACAAGGTCAGCAGTGTGCTGCAGTAAGCAAACATGCAAGGGAAGAGCCCTCTAATTATCACCCTTCAACATCTGGCACGGATTTGCAAGATTTAGAGTCTCCCTTGCTGTTTTTGAACTCATTTTGACCTGTACTTCCTCACTGTACAACATTTTCTCCCTTCAGGAATAGGGAGCAGGGGGTAGAATGTGGTGGTTTGAATGAGAATGGTCCCCAGAGACTCATATGTTTGAATGTTTGGTCACAAGTTAGGGGAAATTGTTTTTTTGGTTGGATTAGGAAGGATCCTTTTTGGATAAAGGGTGTCTTTTTCAGGTTTCGAAAGCCCAATCCAAGTTCACGTATCTGTCTGTCTCTGTCTCTGTCTCTCCCTCTCTCTCTCTCTCTGCATGCTGCTTGTGAATTAGGATGTAAAACTCTCAGCTACTGCCCCACTGCCATTCCTGTATGCTTCCTGCCCTGATGGTCATGGTCTAACCCTCTCAACCTGTAAGGTAATCCTCAATTAAATATTTTCTTTAATAAGAGTTTCCTTTTTCACGATGTCTCTTCACAGCAATAGAACAGTTACTAAGACAGAGGGCATGACACACTTACGGGAAAAGTTAGTTGCAACTATGAACATAAAACCGCCTGGTCTTTCTGGTTTCCGATGCCAGGAGCTTAGATTTTATTACTAACAGATGACATAGTGGGCTCATGGTTGGTCAAGAAAGGATGAACTCCTTAAAAAGGTACCTGAAAGAAATCAAGTTCCTAATGTGAGCCCAGTAGTGTTGTTATTTATTCTTTCCGAACATAAGGAAGTCTCTGATAAGACAGTAAGCTCCTTAACTGCTGTTCTCAAATTGGTACATTTATGGACAAATATTCATTTCTATTCCCATAGAAAAAGAGACCAAAGTAAATAGAAACATAAAGAAACAAATAAAAAAAAATTAACTGATCAGAGTGCTGAGAATTGATGAGTATGAGTGCTTAGTGCTTAGCACTAAATGAGACATTGTTTTGTCGTTCTTAATATTGATATATTTAATTTGTATTAGTGTTTTGCTTGCATGTATAGATGTGCTCTACATGCATCCCTAGTGCATGCAGATGTCAGAAGAGGGTATGAGTTCCCATAAAATATAACTACACAGGTTTGTGAGCTTCCATGTTGGTGCTGGGAACAGAATCAGGGTCATGTCTAAAAACAACAAGTGCTTGTACCTGCTGAGAGTCATTTCTCTTCATAAACAGGACATCTTATCAAATTTCACACCAGAGCTCAGGGACCACAGAAGAAAAGAATCTGGAAAGATTGTAAGTTTCAGAGGATAGGGAAGAGTACTATAAAATGTTGTCTTCTTGGTGTGGCCCAGCCATTATCTGCACAAACTCACAGTATCCTGGGTTATCTAAACAAAAATCAAGCCAGCTACAACTCCCAGCCTGGGAATACTTGGTTCCCTCCTGAGAATATATCTATAGTGGGTGACTACAGGAGGAGGAAGTGACATTCTTTATTTGGAGGCTTAGCCATTATAGATTTTCTGCATTCAATACATGGTATCATGCACATAAGAATATAGGCAGCTAATGGACACTAATTGAACTTAGTTGATAATTTTTTTTCAAAGTGAAGGGAAAGAGATATGTTCTAGAAAGATCATGGGGGTGTTTGAAAGTGTTTCCTTAGTAACTTAAAGGGGCCATTAAAACAAAAATATACAATCAAGGTATCAAAGACTAGAAAGGAATAGGCTGATCTGCTAGTCTGCTTGGGGCAGCAGAGTTCCTTATAAATAAAAGGAGAGATGGGCGTGGCATATATCTCTCCTCTGTATCATGAAAAATTACTACATAGAGTATCAAATAATTTAAAAAGTATTTACAGAAGCTAGAGTCACTAATGAATAACAGAAAAAGGCAAGTCATTGGGCTTGCTCGCTTGGTGTCCCTGGTATCTTTTCATCACCCACATCCCTTACCATCCCTACAGGACCTTGTAAATTCCTGCAGTCACAAACACTGGAAAGTCAGCTGTGGATCTGTTGTTCAAATAAAAACAAATAGCTTATTCTACTTCTGGTAGTGAAACTGGGAGATGAGTAATTTTACCATATCAAACATCACAGAGGTCAGAAAAACCACGGGATAAATTGTTCAGGGATCTCAATAAAATGGAAATAAAATAAGAAAATATAAAGTACAGATTCCTAACTTTATTATATTTTAACTCCATGAAATTTTCAAAAAATATCCAATAGTATCAAGCATGTAAGAGATGAGCATGGCTATATCATTCAAAAAGTACAAATTTAAATGACATAGGAGCCAAAGTTCATAAAGGAGAAGCGTTTGCTGACACTTGTTTCTAATTTGCTTTAAATTCTTTATAATAGACAAAAAGATAAATTTCAATGTTTGGCTTCTCAGCACTTACACAAATGTTAACAGTATAAAAGTTAAGACAGCTGTGCCAGCAGCCACAGAAAAGCATTTCAACAAAGAAAAAGAGAACCTTTGTCACCAGTATTTTATTTTATGTTTCTGTTAAGTGTTTCTCATTAAACATAAAGGACTTAAATTGCACAACAACTCCAGGTTGGAAGCAAAGCAGTTTGCATAGTTTTGAATATGGCATCACAAGATGCAATCTCAAAGTTCTAAGTTTTCATGAAATAAAAAAAAAAGCTTATTTTTTTTCTCAAGTTATTTCTATAGTCTGTTGCCTTAAAAAGCACCATTTGAGATTTGGCTGAGAAAGCTGCTCATCTGTAAATAGGGATTTCTTGATCTCCTGAGCCAATGCCTTTTAAGAGCTCCATCTATTATTATAATTTAAGTAGAAAATACTACGTTTATAGTAATAAGATGTCAGCAACATCAGTAAGATGATCTCCTTTTAATGATCTGATTATGAAATTATTCTCTTGACTTATTAGAACATTAACCAAAATTTTAAAACCAAAAACATCATCAGAGATGACATGGCAAATTTAAAATTGTCTGAGTGCCTCATTAAAGCCATCAATTCCACCAAGAACCTTGTGAAAATAATGGCAATGTCCAAAGAATGAGATGAGAGGCAAAGATCATCTGAGGATGTTTACTTTATATAAGTGTCTTGTGAAGCTTTTGATTGGAACACCTTATATAAATTCCTGGAACTGCTAAGAGTCAGAAAATTACTTCCTTTCGTCTTATGCCAGCAAGGTGAATAGCATGCTTGCCAGAGCAGAATGCTATTTTGTGCATAACTAATAGTTTTCAACAAGGTGCACAGAAGGTGAGACTACTTGGTATTCAGCTGCTGCAGAGACCTGAAAGAGGCTAACACTACATTTTGTCCTGCAGCACATCACAAGGCAGCCTTCTTTTGTACTTAACAATGAAGATAACGCCACGCTGATGTTATTTAACTTTGATTCCTATGTAGCTTTGCTTAAAAAACAAAAACCTTGAGTAATATAATTTACCCATATTTTGTATATTTATTCTGAGTTTCAGTGTGACTACAGTAACTACTCACAGTAACTGCTCATTTATAACTGAGCCATGATGTATAACAAAAGATATTTAGTCAAGAAAACAGTCTTTGATTATCTATATGAAGGTAGACAAAATTGCTGTCATTCCAATATATCATTTTCTTATTCATTAGGAAAACAAAGATATTTACAATATCATAAATAATAAGATTACTAAGATTTAACTTACACAAGCATATATATGTATATTCAAGTATTCAAATATTCAAGCATATATTCAAATGTTTCTGATTTAAAAAGCTAGATTTCTAAAAACTAATGACAATGAAATGAAACATGAATTTTTTTCCCACCTAGAAACTTAGAACCATCTCTTTATTTTATGTTTATGGCTAGATGTGAATTTCCTATTTTAAAAGTTGTTTCCAGAATACAGAAGTTGTCAAATGCATTCAATCAAAATTTTACTTTGAACGTTTAGCTAAGTAAGTCATACAGGTAGACAAGGGTAAGGAATTTTGCAAAAGGAAACTGAAATCCACAGAGACTTAATACAATCTGAACATCCGGATGTCGAAATTGCACAGAGAACACGCAATTTCAAGTCAACACTGTTTCAAGTGTTTCCTAAAGACTGCATCTAGATGACCTCTTCAAAGGAAGAACTGGGCCTTACCCATCTTTTAACTCTAAAAAGCAAAAATCAGCATCAAATATTTTCTTCTTTTTTTTCTTGTTTCATTTCTGAAACAGGGTCTCTTGTGGCCCAGAAGTGACATGAACTTGTCACACTGCTGTGAATGACCTTGAATTTCTGATTCCTTGCCTTTACATCCCAAGTGCTGGGATTGTAGATGTAAGTCACTGTGCCCTGCTTAACATCAAGCATTTATTAAGTATAGATATATTTAAATAAATGACAAATTAATGAATTATTAGTGAAGAGAATAATGATAATGCAGTGTTCAAGAGACAGAATATACAGTCTATAAACAAGTTTTTATCAAAGTAACTCAATTGTATGTCAGAGACAAAAAAGTTTGTTGTGATAAATAATGCCCATGTCCATCCATTCAGGTATATTGGACAAAATATCAAATAAAATGCATCTCATGCAGTCAGTTTCTTATATAACAAGACAGTCCTTGTCTCCAAAAATAACCAATAAAATATATTGTTATTTGAAAAGAAAGAGAAAAAACTGCAAAAGAACTAGCTTTTTTTTAATACTAAAGAAATTGAAAAATTGACTTTTTAAGTAAAAATCATAGTTAGATGAAAAGAATTCATAAGATAGAGAAATCAAAGAGGAAAATATTTCAACTTTCTCAGCTGAGGGAAGAAGAGTATTTCTGAATCTGTCTTCATTTTTTATTTAAAAATCTTTTTTACTCATTTTACATACCAAACCCAGATCTCCCTCTCGTCCCTCCTGCTTCCCTCAGCACCCTCCACTCCCTACCCCCTCCTCCAAAAAGGGCCCTTCTTCTTTAACATAAGTGGATAATCAAGTAATTAGATGGTACCAAGATACACAAACAAGAACTTGAGTTCAGAAAGCAAGAAAGGGGCTGCAACAAGATAGTGTGCACATCTTTCCAAGGCATGCACCCTGTGAGCATTTCCTCTGCCTGATCACTGGTGCCTAGTATCTACTATCTAGAAATAAAGCCATGGTGTTGTTAACTCATGAAATAATAAACCCATTGATTAGGCTATGGCTCACAGGACTTTTTCACTTCCCCAGAGCCTATCAGCTCTCATCCAAGATTTTAAAACATAAAACTTTTGAGGAATTTTTAGCCAAATTATTCTATTGCTGGATCTAAAATTGAAAAATATTATGTGGGAACTTAAGTTTGAATAAAGATGTCATAACCTTGTTAAAGATTGTACAAGCCTGACTGACTAAAACTTTTGTTAATTGTATAGAATTGGAATATTGCAGGACCATAGAGAGACTTTTTTTTTTTTTCACGTTATCTTTAATCAAGGCCAATTCATTGTCAACATCTGTGTTTGACCTAATAACGTTATGGTAATCGGATAAAATTAAATTTTTCTATTTTGCATTTAGGAACATGAATAAAGATATCATCAACTATCTGAGGTCTATAGAAGAAACATAACATACTATCCCATTGTCCCACTCAAATATTTTCAAAATAGCTTAAAATATGAGTCTTCTGCTTTGTAGCTATTTAATTCTTGTGACAGTGGTACCATGCTGGAACATTGTATTTCAATCACCTAAATCAGGCCTTGGTCATTCATATTTGGCTCCATAATAAATGATCTCTTCTTCTTTTTGAAAGGAGAGAGGTGCATTTTTATGTTGACCCATTATATCACAGTGATACAAGCAGAATGGTTTGTGTTGGCTGTAACTCCTTGGGTTTTAGTTTTATTAGGTGGTTAAGATTGCTGCAGTGACTTTACTGGATAGCAATATTGTAATAATAAAAGTACAACTTAATAGGAAAAATTGAAAGTAAAAATATTATGATGATATTTAGTTATTTAAGACCTTGATTATAAAAAGTGGACCTTTAAAAATTGTTCCTTGTTTCTGCAAGTACCAAAAATATTCATATGAATGTTTTAATGGTATAAAAATAACCAGCAGAAGAATAAATTTGATATTATAATTAGAAGGTATAGATTAGAGTAAGATCTGAGCAGAAGAAATAGTATAAATCTTAATCCTTTTCATATGGAAGAGTTGATGTTCTTGGATGTTTATACAGAAACATAGCTATGCCATTTCTTGGCAAATTTCTGAAACACTCTAGTTAAGAAACAGCAGAAATTCATACATATTCATGTTTATTGAGACCTGGATGGATCAAAGTATTGTAGTATGTTTTTTTCTTTTTGGTATAACATGGATATATTACAATCATTCTGCCCCATCTTCAGGTAAAATTACCTCCCAGAAAAGTGAAGTTATTGTGTTCACCTAGATGTCAACAGATGAATGAAGAAAATATGATATAGACACCTGCATGACAGTTTTATTCAGATATATAGAAGAACAAAATTATGTAATCTGGATACAAAAAAATGGAAAGAACTATGTATCACAATGTTAAACAAAATACGATAGTCCTGTATGTATTACATAACTGTAATCCCAGTTGTTAAAAAATGGAGGCAGAAAGATGCATTCGAGGGCATCCTCTACTACATAGAGTGATTACAAGGCTAGCCTTGGCTAAAGGACAGCAAAACAGACAAAATTCTATCACATGATTTCCCCAGTATGTTGAATCAATATTTTAAAATATATTAATATATCAATAGCATATATATGTATTATAAGACATAAATCCTATATACAGCATACATATGAGATTAAAGTAGTAACAAGACTATTTGGATAGAAGAAAAAAAAACAAAAGCAGATGGGACAACATAGTATAATAAAATGGATTTAAATATAAGTAAAGTATGTGGTATACATGTATGAATATATCATAATCTCACAATTTTGTACAATTAACATATGCTAACAATAAATATTAGAATTTTCAAAAACTAAGAATTCAATCAATAGGCATTTAAATAAAATATAAAATTTCTTAACCCATTTCCCACAACGCTGACTAGTGGTCTTGATATGATTGGGAAAAAGAAAGACAGTACTATAGGAATTGCTTTCAAAATCAATCAATTGTTGCAAATATAGTTTTTCTTGACTTTGGAAAAGAAGGGAAAATGAGTCATATTTAAAGCATGCTTATTGAGTTCCAAGATGTCATGGATGTCTTTTTACATGCTGACACACAAATGTACAGCACTTCAATGACTCAGAAATGAAAACAGATCAAGGTAGAACATGGAACCAAGTTGACGACTTTACAGTGTTTGTAGATCTATAGAATCCTAACTTCTCATACTTTTTTGGGTACTACTACAATATCTTTCGTGATACTGAATAAGCTATTTATATGAATTATTTCTCTCAGTTTCCATTATGAATCACACAGGAAAGAGCAAAATTCTTATAATAATAAGAAAAAATGGTGTTTCATAATGAACAGAATATGCAAGGAAATGATGTGGTCATGGACTGGGGACATTATGGTAACTCTTTTCAAATTTATGCCATTTTAACTTCAGCAACTATAAACATTCTTGTTTATAATTTGGGTGTAGTTGTCTGATATCTACAGAAGGTTCCAAAATTCATAAAGAAGTATGTTAACTCAGTAATAAGTCTCAAGGGAACAGCACTAAATATATGTATTAAATACTTAAAGCTATTTATATTTATCATGTGGCTTTTGTTCCATTGTTTTGTAGCAAAAATGTGACAGTGATTTATGAAAAAATAATGAGGATTTTCAGTCTTTTCCTTAACCTTAATTATTGTTAGCTGTCTTTGGTCTATAGAAAATTGAGGTTAGCAATGATAATCTGAGCACAACTTACCACATTAGGAAGTACTATCCACATTAACTTAATAGAAGTAGTAAATAATTCAGACACAAACTTATGAAAGACAAAAACACTACTAAACAGTGTGACACTTGTGGATCTCTCTCCATTGTTGTTACTGTCCTTTATGCTTTAAAATATTTAAGATTTATTTAAGAGTATCTCTTTCTATTTCTCTGTGTGTTTGTGAGTGTCTATCTTTGCGTGTGTGTATGTGTGTGTGTGTGAGAGAGAGAGAGAGGCGGGGGAGAGAGTTCATGTGTGTGAGTATGCCATCTTTTTGCAGGTACCTATGGAAGTCAGAAGGAGTTGGATCCCTTAGAGTTGGAGTTGCTGCCATTGTGAGCTGCCCCCCTGATATAGGTCCACGGATCAGGTGAGGGTCTTGTGAAAAACATAACCTAGAACCACTAAGCTATTTCTTCAACTCCTGCGTCTTGGGTTTCAATCCCAAGGTTGAGAGGTAACATTACCTACACCACATTGAGCCATGCTTTTTCTGTGATATAGGGATTTTTTTTAAGTTAAGATAAGTTTTTTGTAACATCCTTATTCCACCTCCACTGGTTTTGAGAAAATAAAAATATTAATAAATGAATAAGCAAACTATGTCTCAGAAAAAAAGAAATAACTAAGGTTCTAAGGCTACTCCACACAGGTAAGAATGGTCTTTAATATTTTTATAGTTTAACACCCCCTGTTTCTTAATGTGATTTCTCTAAAATTTAAGTACAATTGTCTTCAAGATGAATCTTATAGTGTGTCAAGCTACCTTTGCAAAAATGACATGCCAAAGTTTTATTTGGCCATACCATCATACATCCGTTTGCAAACAGAAAGAATTCTAAAAATTTACCTATCAAGGAAACTGCATAAGGAACCTAGAAATACTAGTTGAAAATCTAAACACTGGAAATATTACCTCAGAAGATATTCAAATAAATGATGCTTCACAGAAATCTGCCAAGTATTGGCATCTGTCTCTGGTCAGGGCTCATTTCCCAACATAAGTGTGTAGACAACATATTTCATTAATCAATATTCCCTCTCTTTCTTGTAAATACACATGAAATACTTTAGGGTAATTCTGTAGTTTTTTTCTTCCATTATTTTTTTTAATTCAGTGTTAGAGCACAAATGAAAGGCTGTGCATCTTCCAAGAAACCACTTTATCATTGGTCTAAGACAGATTTTTAAAGTTGGTCTTCCTTTTGTTTAACTCCAGAAATTTCTGACCAATTTAATCTTCGTGGTAGAAAAATATTTTATTAAGCCAGCTTTAATATCCTTGTCAAGTATCACATAAATAATGACAGAGTAGAAAAGTGATTTTTTTTTCTTTTTTAATATTTAAAGACAGTGAGTTAAATGCCATTAAGTTTGATTTGGTAGATGTTGAACTAATTGAACTAATGCATTCTACTTGTCTATGCTTTTTCTGGCTATAGCAAGGTGATTGCTGATTGGTAAATGATTTTGCATACTTAAATTTATGTAAAAGTAGGATCAACATACATGAAGCAAGCCTTCACATTTAAGTCCTTACATCATATTTGGACTCGTTTTTTTTTTTTTTTTTTTTTTTTTAGGTCAAACACACCATTTCCTGTGTCAACCTAATATGATTAATAATTTGTCATTCCTTGATGGGTACTATCATTTTTTTATTTCTTCAGAGTTTATAATACATACCATAAGCAAGAGACTTTTGTCTATTTATTTTTACTTGTACATGTAAAATGGATTTTGATCTAGAAATATTTGACTTATTGCTAAGGCATTGAGGAAAAAATTATCTCCAGATAATAATCACCCTGGGCACTACATATATATTCCCTAATATCTACAATAATGAGAGTTAAATGCCAGAGTATCATCATAAAGTTAAAACACCACACCCCCATGTCATGTGATAATTGATCACACTGTGTGAAAATGTGTCTCTGTCCTTTCTCACCTGTCTAAAACACCTTCAGATTGGTTTAATTAAGAGCTGGGCTACAGAGTGAGTTCCAGGAATGGCTCCAAAGCTACACAGAGAAACCCTGTCTCAAAAACGAAACAAAACAGAAAAACAAAGAGCTGAATGACCAATAGCTAGGCAGGAAAGGATAGGTGGGACTTCCAGGCAGAGATAGGAACTCTAGGATGAATCTGGTGCTGGAGATTCGCAAGTGAGACATGGAGGAAGTGGGGCACATGGTACTGAGGAGAGGTACGAGAAGAGGTATCGACCCATGTGGCAGAACGTTGATTAATATAAATGTATATTTAAGTTTTCAGAGCTAGTTGAGAGCAAGCCTACGCTAAGGGCTAAGCTTTCACACTTAATATGAAGTCTCTGTGTCATTATTTGGGAGGTGGGTGTTGGTCCAAAGAAAGACCTGTTCTACACTCATAAAAACAATTCTTTGCACCTTGGTTTTCCTTTTATGCATGGCTTGTTTTCTTAGAGAACTTACTGAATTTATGAAATTCCACCTATTGTTTGCAAATCCTTAGACAAACACAGTATAAACACAGAGAAAACTATGTCAGCCGGGCAGTGGTGGCGCACGCCTTTAATCCCAGCACTCGGGAGGCAGAGCCAGGCGGATCTCTGTGAGTTTGAGGCCAGCCTGGGCTACCAAGTGAGTCCCAGGAAAGGTGCAAAGCTACACAGAGAAACCCTGTCTTGAAAAACCAAAAAAAAAACAAACAAACAAACAAACAAACAAAAAAACAACAAACCTATGTCTATAGTTAAAGGTTTTGTATCTATGGATGTTAGCCTCACCTGCTTCAAACATTGGTAATAGGTGATGACTGTCCATCCCTATACTAACATGATATCTAAATTTACATTTTCATTAGTGTTTCTGTATACAAATTCAGTAGTATAAAGTAGGAGACAGAATGTGTTAAAAGGTTCAAAACAAGTATTTTTGAAGAAGATTATTGAATGACAAGTTAACGCTTGATCTCCTTAAATCATAACTAGACAATGCACAAAAAATGGGTAATCACTTACTATAATATACTTGTATATGAAAATAACTAGGGGAAGAATCATACCAAATCCCATCATATTGAAGTTTAAACCAAGTGAACAAATTCATGTTTGTGAGTAGCACTGGTATACATGGAGAAATAAAATTGCTTTGAATTTTTCTTTAATGTTTAATACTCGGCAATGAGTAGTAAGTTAATATTTTTCTTCCTTAGAAGTTCATTCTTCACAAAGTGCCAAGGTAAATGGTCTCTCCTCATTACGTAAGGACAAAATAAAATAATATCATTATATTTTTCCCTAAAGTGGTTGATAGAACATAATTTTGCATGCACAGTTTTTCATTTTAATTTATTTCCCCTGAGGTTTAAATTTTCTTTCAGTTGGTAACAAGGATGTCAAACCTTTACAGCAAACTCATTTAAAAATGTGTTAAAAGGAATGCTTAGTATATTAGGCTTCAGAAAGCTTAGGTTAACATAAATTCTACTCATACATTAATAGAAAGAGAAAAATCTCTTCAGCTAAATATTGTGATGGTTAAAATTCATAGTATTCTTCTCACCTCATTTTGTAACAACATTGTACTTTTCTTTTGTGGAGGAACAGAAGTTGGACAATTATTAAACTTCATTGTTTGGATTTTGAAAGGATTTCTACACAGACCAAGAAACATTTCTTGATCTTGCTAGTATTTATCTCAGCAGCACAGCATGTGGAACAACTGGTTTATAGCCAGAGATCTGGCAGCAGCCATCAATCTATTTTATTCTACCCTCAAGTAATCCCATACAGTTTTTAGAATGGGAAAGATTTCTGTTTTTTTTAACTGAGAAATGAATATATAGCACAAAATTGTAATATTCATTTGACCTTATTCCAAGACTGATAGAAAAGCCTTTCCCCCCCTGACATTTGTAATTCTTTAAGTGTGTGACAATCACTTTTGAATGTTTCCTAAAATGCAGGTTGATACCTAAAGCTGCTTTAGTCATCTTTTATGCTTGGAATTGTCTTCAAGAAAAGGGGTCAGATTTCCTGGGAGGCTGTAGGGTAAATCTTGACTGTTGAGTCCAGTTTCTTAGTTAACAGCAAATTGAAAATCATAGCTGCATTAACTTAAATGTTGATGGGAAAATATCGAGGTACAAACCATTGGTTCGATATCTTCCTCAAATACCTTCCCTCAGATCACAAGTATGGGGTTATATGTGCTGTGGATGTCTTTCTGTATGTTGTGAAAATGTGTTGCTATGATTGATTGATAAATAAAATGCTGATTGGCCAATAGTCAGGCAAGAAATATAGTATAGGCAGGATAAGCAGAGAGGAGACTTCTCGGAAGTGGAAGGCTGAGTCAGGAGACGCTGCCAGCTGCTGCCATGAGAAGCAAGATGTAAAGTACCGGTAAGCCATGACCCACATGGCAACTTATACATTTATAGAAATGGGTTAATTTAAGATATAAGATCTAGATAACAAGAAGCCTGAGTGGCACAGCCATATCTGAATGGAATGGCAGAAGTCATAAAGCCAGCACAGCTGCTTGACAAAGATCCAGCGAAGCTGAGTCATATGATAGCTGTCATGCCACCTTTGGTTTTCATCTCCATCTGTTACATACTTGGGAGACTTAATATTTGTACAATCTGGGGATTTTGGATTGATGGAAAATTACTTATGAATCAGTTATGCCTTCTCCCAAAAATGCTGTTTCTAAGCTTACCCAGAAAAGTCCTGAACATACTATCCCTCCCCCCCCCCCCCCCGCCACTTTGAGGGAGATATCCTTATCTACTTGAAGGTCTTCCTTATGCCTTGGAGGTTGTGACACATAAAGAAGCCAGAGGTCTCTTCATGAGGCTACAAGACATTCTTGAAACATTTGTCCCTGTACTTACACTGGAACAAAATATTCAAAACAAAGTAAATTCAAAAAGGTCAACAAGATCTAGTGGGCTAGAGGATTTGGCCACAGTTCAGATTACAAGGCTCTTCCCATTGTACACTCAGACAATTATGTGGCATGCAACTCTGCCCTACATAGAGACATATTGATGAGCAAAGTATGGAGTGGAAAGATGATGAAAGTATGAGATGTTAGGACCTCCCTCTCTTAGAACTTAGCTCATGTAGAGCCACTACAATGTCATATGACCAAGGAACAACAGAATGCCAGGATTAGACATATAGACAGCTTCTATAAGGCTATAAATGTGAACATTGATTGTATTATGCCAGAATTTGAATAATAATTGCAGCAGCTTTAGCCTGAGGATTTTTCCTGGGCACTCTGACCACTAAGAGTTAATAATACACTGCTTGAGACGTGGCAAAATGCCCAGGGTGGTTGAAGATTTTTGTTTTGGTCTAGTGTCCTTCAAGCAACCAAAGCAACCAGCTTGAGCACATACTGTCATATGCCTCTAGATTCTCAAAAATTGGGTCATGGGGTTAATGAGTAAGAATGATAACTCTGTTTATTAATGATGTCAAAATTTGAGGGGAAATGATTGGAAATGATAACTCTATTCTGTAATAATTTATTAATGATGACTAAAAGATGAGCAAAAGGAAGTGAAACACATGTCCAAAAACAAAAATGATATGATCTATGTTTTGGAACATCATGAATGTATCCCTGCTAACTGAATTCTGTATAAATAAAGAAACACTCAGGCTGCTAGCTAGTAGGTCATGCTGTAAGATTCTCTTGACCACCATGGTCTGGCTCACTTCTTTCTCCCACCAACTCCTTACACCCTCTTCAGGACCCATCCAACTCCAGGGATGGCTCCCGATACCTGAGCCTTCAGGCCATACAGTTTATAAGTAATATAAATCTCTGTGTGCTTGCTTGGGTCTGAGCAGCTGCAGACCTGGGCGGGACTGGAGAAAACTTCAGCTACATATATGCATGGTGATGTTGGGAAGATCTGGAAGGAGATGGGGGAGAGCAAGCCATAATCAAAATATATTTTATAAATTTTCAATTAAAATTTCAAAAAAAAAATTTCATATTGGAACATGAATACTGGCTAACCTTAATCAGTGTTTCCATATAGGCTAACTCTTAATAAGCTCCAGAATAAACACTCTCTTATTGCATTTGAGGAGAGAACTGTGTTTTTAAATCCCATATTAGAAAAACAGAAAGTTAAGTACAGAAAGAATTGATAATGACAAATACCCATGTCCTTGCCTTTCAGTAGAATATCATTAAAGTGATTTTGTTATTTAACTAAAAGAGAGGACAAGGAGAGAGAGAGAGAGACAGAGACAGAGACAGAGACAGAGACAGAGAGACAGAGAGAGAGACAGAGACAGAGACAGAGAGACAGAGAGAGATAGAGACAGAGACAGAGAGAGAATATTAAAGCAGGAATGACTGTCCCTTTTTACTTACTATAACATGTAAAGGGCCATACATTGCAGCAACTGAGGACGTTGGCCTAGAGTTCAGGTAGCCCTGAGAGCACACAGGGTTATGTCATTGATTAGCTCCATTCCATTGTAAAAGCTCCTCATCATCTCAGCCCTGCTCTATCCAATGAGGATAATAAGGGAGTTTGGAAAGTGTGCAGAATCCCATCTGACCCAGAACAAAGCTCCTGTGCATGTTAAATGTCTCCAGGTTTATTTAAATTATGAAGCTTATACAGTGAACACGGCCACAGTTATGAACAACAACAAAAAAAACCATAACAATATATTTTAAATTTTTTCTGAGTAACTATTTTATCACTGAATGATATCTTATTCCAGGTATTACAGAACTGTGGACAGCCTGGAAGGCAAAAAGTTATAAGGGCTTAATTTAAAGTCAGTGCAGCCAAGCAAATTAACATATTTTAATAACTTCCTACATCATAGTAATAAGCCTGAGGCAGTTCCAGCATGTGTAGGCTGAGGAGAGGAGACAGTACTGAAGGAAAGTAGATAAAGTGTAAACAAATTCAAAGATCATAGCAGTTAATGGAATAAGGAGAATGCGATTATACCTCCAAATGCAAGGGCAAGCTGGGACGTAATTTAGGAAAATTGGATGCTTAACAACTGCATTGTAGTAATATTGAAGTTCAGATATTATTCCAAGATTTTTTTCCTCCTTTAGCAATAATCCATACAACTCATTAAAGAATGCTGCTATCTTCATAACATCATGGGAGAAAAAGCTGACATTATTTTTCCACTGTAAGAAAACCCAATTACCTAAAACCTGACAGCAATCACGATCTAAAAAGAACAACAAACCTAAGTTCAACTAGGAAGCCATTTCACTAATATAGAGGATTAACACCTACACACACACAGTAGTGTGCTCACATAAGCCATGGATATGACTCTGAGTGCATCGAACAATGTTAGCAATTAGGGCCACCCAGGGGATCAACGAAGGTTCCTTCATTGATTACAAAAACTGAAGTCTTTCACATTTTCTAGTGACTCTTAATATTCATCATTTTAACTATTCCCCTGAAATGTGGTCCTGTCCATACATATTTTAATTAATTTCTAACGAAGAATAATTATTTAAGAAAATGAAAACTTAAGTAAAAATGGGCTTCCAAACCATATTCATAACTATTAGTGTTTTTATTTAAGATCATTTTTTACACCTTAAAATTACCTACAATCTGGAGACTATACAGAAATAACATCTTCTAAGTTTACATTATCTTTTTTAAAGCTTGGCATGAGCAACTCATGTTTTTTCTTAATGAAACTAAAGTGAGGGCTTGCTCTCCATATATTAGAACAAGTTAGTAATTGCCAGTATCATGCTTTATGCTGTAGCAATTTAATTTGTGTGTAATTGCAATACAATGAGTATCATCGTATTACACAATGTGGCTTCAGATTATAAACATGTTCTTAGCCTCTACAAGGTGCTTGAGTGTAAGTTTAGAGAAAATAACAAACTAGTTTTATTACTTTGCTGCAAATTAGAATCTCAATTTGCAGGTTTCATAGCAGGCCAGAACACATCAGACATTTCTTGTTTGCTTTCTTCTCTCTTTTCATTGTTATTTTTTTTTTGCCAGAAATATTTCTGGAATACATATTTCCTAAGAAGAAAAATTAAACTCCTACTTAATTTGACTTGATCTTCCCTGGCTTATAAATGTCTACTCTTTTCATTGCTCTAGTTTAGGTTCAAAGTTCAATTACTGAAATTATAGTGTTGATTCCCTGCGGTGTCTGCCTTTTAAATAAAACAATTTAACCAAGAAACAGCGTTGTGAGTGATTACATTTATCTCAGCATGCATTCTACTTCTCTCTGGTTTAGATAATTTGAGATGTAACAAAGACCCAGGGCTTCTATAAATTCTACACACTGTACTGTTTAGCATCAGTATCCAAGCCTGACCTCACTGACTCTTTCAATCTCTAGATATGATGCAATTCAAAGAAAATACTTGTAGACATTTGTATAGGATATTCTCTCATGTTGACAGGCAAATGTGACACTGCTTCTAGGTTTAGAATAAAAGGAATCAAATGATGAGAATAACATTTATGCAAAGTTAGAAGACATGAGATAAAAAAAATATTTTCTGTGTTACTCATATTCAAATTTCTCAAACTGGTTCATTCACATTTAATGTTATTATTCCTCTGAAATTGATTTCACTCACTCTCGATGTTATTATTCTTATTTACCCCGAAATGTTGCTTCTTTCCTTGTATAAAATGATACTAGTACATAAAGCTGGTTCCTCACCAGTATCCATAGTTTTGAGGTTGATATCATTTGTTAAATGTTTACCTTAGTTTTCATTACTTACACATTTATCACTAATATTTTACATTATTTTTTCTGCTATAGGCAGGGGATATGACCAGAATATTAGACTAACTCCCTTTTTCCCTTATAAAAGGTGAGTGGAATGTCAGTATGTCCCCACACTTTGCTTTTGCACAAAAGTGAGAGGGTGAGCTTCAATACTATGTCTTCTGCACTGTCCTGCTCCTGAAAGCCTCCCTCTCACTGTCTTTGGAATGTAGAGTACATATTATGAGATATAGAGTGGCTGCTGCATGCCGTGAAATAACAAAAAATGGGAAATGTGAGACCAGCAATGATTTTATACATCAACAAAGCCAGATTCTTATGCTAGATAAATGATATGATGAATTAGAAGAATTCATGCTATAAGTAGTATAATTACCACTTATAGTATGAATAAAGTAGTGCCAGCTAGAGTAAAAGCAAAACTGTCTTCACTTCGAAAAGTTGTGACTAGGAGTTTTGCACAGTTAGTATGTATAATTTAAAACTCCTGTACAGTTTGATTCTAGTTTCATCTCTGTTGGTGTGATAAAATACCCGACAGAAAGTAACTCAAGGTAGAAAGGAGTATATTTCAGTTCACAGTTCCAGGTTACAATGTCATTGTAGGGAAGTTAAGGTATGACATTCAAGCAATGAGTCCCATCACATTAACAGTCAAGAGCAAATATAAAAAATGAATGCACACTTATTTCTTGCTTGTTTGTGCTCAACTTCCTTTCTCCATTCTTAAATAGTTCAGAACACTCTTCCTAGGCACAGCGTTACACACACACACACACACACACACACACATACACACACCTATTTGACTTTTCTATATCAGTTAACATAAGAATGAGCCCCTATTGATATTCAGACAATCGCTATTGAGACTTTCCTCCCAAATGATTTTAACTTGTGTAAAGTTGACAAATCTAACTGCTGTGGGATGGTATGTATGTCAAATTGCTCTGATTGGTCAATAAATAAAACACTGATTGGCCAGTGGCCAGGCAGGAAGTATAGGCGGGACTAACAGAGAGGAGAAAGGAGAGAACAGGAAGGCGGAGAGAGACACTGCCAGCCACCGCCAAGACAAGCAGCATGTGAAGATGCCAGTAAGCCACGAGCCATGTGGCAAGGTATAGATTTATAGAAATGGATTAATTTAAGATATAAGAATAGTTAGCAAGAAGCCTGCCACGGCCATATAGTTTGTAAGCAATATAAGTCTCTGTGTTTACTTGGTTGGGTCTGAGCGGCTGTGGGACTTGTGGGTGACAGAGATTTGTCCTGACTGTGGGCCAGGCAGGAAAACTCTAGCTACATCTAACCATCACAAACTTAAAGATATTTTTCTTCAAAGAACTTGTACATCTAACTTCTTGCCTCAAATAGAATGTAATTCCTCTAGTATCCTTTCTCTCAGTCTCCCAAATATATCAACAACTTTGTCATTGTTAGACAATTTTGTATTTCTCTACATTTTATCTTGTATATATGTATTCCTAAATATGTGATTCAGAAATACAAGTTTACACCTTTATATTTATAACACACTATATACATTTCCCAGGTCTTTATTCTAATTACTTGTATCTTCCATTATTAAAATGCACCAATTCATCTCATAAACAGGAATAAGTCAGTTATGAATGTGCGTAAATGTAATCAATTCCACAGTTAATTTAGGCTAATCTAGTGATAAAAGATTAAGAATGTTTTCCATCATGTTAATTCTTTGTGCTGAAATTCTGAGAACTTACATTCTGAACAATGTGGAGTTTATATCCTCCACTTTATGAGACAATCTCAAGTTGTTCCTATAAGAACATGGAAAAGAAGGGCTGAATAAGGGGGGAATGGGAGCGCGGGATAGAGGAAAGGCTACTTACTATGAGGAGATGTAACTAACAACTAACCAAGATGCTGTTGACCTGGAAGCTTCATCACTGTTGTCTAGCTGTTAGAGTCTGGATGGTGTTATGCATTCTACTGGATGAGAAATATGGTTCAATAGTCCACAGATCCCAGGGAAGAGCCCACTTTTATTATTTTGTCAAATTGACATGATATTAAAATGACTCCTAATGACTTATTATTAAATGGAATATCTGAATCACACTATTTCTCCCTAAGATCCAGGGATCATTGTGGAAGGAGGGAAGAAAGTTGTAAGAGCCAAACATGGTAGAAATAAGGAAACAGTGTTTTCTAGATACAACAGAGAAAATGCACACAAATGCCAAGGGGTAGTGATACAATTCACAACACCCGAACAAGCTCAAGCTAGAAAAAGCCCAACATCAAGCAGGGAGGTAGACGTGAATTCTCATAACTATAAAAGAGGTACTGGCAATTACTAGCTTATCAGAGGAGAGTCAATTTTCTTTAAGGATGTGGTCCCTGCTAAGTTGACCATGCTCCGAGACGATGCCCAGACACTGACGAGTACATGGGCAGCACAAACTGGACTGGGTAGGTCTTTAAAAACGATGTTGGGGTTGGGGATTTAGCTCAGTAGTAGAGCGCTTGCCTAGCAAGCGCAAGGCCCTGGGTTCGGTCCTCAGCTCTGGAAAAAGAAATGATGTCACAAAGTCTGATTGATAGCAAAGTGTGGTAGTTCTGAGAGGTTTTCAGAGGTGATTATGATCAAAATACATTGTATGAAATTCTCAGAGAACTAATTTTAAAAGGAACATATCAAAGCCTCCATTGTCCCATCTTCAGTAACATTTGTTCCAATCAGACTTCTAAAAATTCATCTATTAATAGCAAATGGCATTGCTAAACTACACTCAGGCTTTAATTTTCATTTTCTTAATTATGAATATTATATCATTAGAAATTTTCTTATATATAACATGCTAATCAAAAAAGTTACATCGTGCTTGCTTGGGCTTTGTGATTTCATAAAAGCTCCTGTAATTCTATTATGATGTATCATCAAAGCCAGGATAAAGAAAGTACCATTTGAATTTGTCACACCAGGGAACAGTAACCTGGGCATGCACTTTTTAATTTAGTTATTTATTATTGTCCCTCTAATTGGGTGATTATGGAAATCTCCCCTGCTTCTGTTTCTCAGCTCAGGCTGTGCGGGTCCTTCTGCTGGGGAGTCATCTTCCATAGAAAAGCAAAGACTGGGTTCTCAAAAGGAAACACACACACAGTGAGGCAAATAGATGAACCATACAGGAAATTCCAGGGCCCCTGAGCAGAGCAACAACAATATACCCCAGAGGGAACTAGCAATAGTTTAGTGAGCTGAAGCAGGATTCTAATCAGTTTTCAAGTTAGATGTTTTCTCTGTCAGTCTTCTAAACAAGTGGCCTGTATTTGATTCTAAGCAATATGATGACCAATCTCATTTAGGAACACAGAGACTCTCCACCTAATACTAAATGGGAAGAAGACTTCAGGCTGGAAAAACTGTCCCAGCCAAAGTATTTAAATTGAGGTATAAGAGTCTCTCATTAGGTACTACACAGGAAACAAGATGAGAAATTTAAGACCAATTATTGATATTTTAAAATCCACTCATATAAATATAGAGAGGACAACTGACCTAAGAAAAATCAATGGGTGTTAATTGACCACATGCCTAGGTAAGTCTACACCATGGAGCGTTTGCTAAAATAAGATAATGAAATAATAGAATCTCTTAATGGGAGGAAACTGTCTAAATCAATTTAGTTTCATTGTTGTTTGTAACATATTTAGGGTTTATTTGCCTTGGGGTGTCATGGTTTCCTGTGAGATAATCTAAAATGAAACAGTAAGGAAATGCACTGTGGTTCTAAAGGGGGTGGAAAGTGTGAACATAAATAAAAAGCCACAGAGGCTATAGACATTTAACTTAAAAAATGAAATGATTAAGAAAGAGAGCAGTTTCCAAAAAGTTTCCTTCACTTTTTTGTAAAGCATGAAGTAAATATAAGCATTGTTTAATCATATTTATAATGATATAAAATATCATTCATGCACAGATCCTATTTATAAAATAGACTGTACTCAGCTCACATGGTGACATGAACGTTCCTTGTGTCAGTGAGTGTCACTCTCCTAGAATGAAGCATGTGGTCATGTCTTTCTTTGCTCTGTCGCAGCGCTGATGTGTTTATATACAGTGTCATTTAGCTATCTTTCCTTTTGACTTTTATTCAAGTGGGGTCATATTATGGATGGAGATTTATTTGTTTTATTGCATTATTGTTTTAAATATTTTTTTATTTTTAATCAACATTTATTTTTTTCTGTGAAGCTATACTGTGCTATGTATGTATATATGTATGTATGTATTACTATATATGTTAGTATTTTAAAAATAAATATTACGTCAAAGCACAGATAGTAAAGACTGTTGAATAGCCAGTCATAAACAGGATACCTATAACACCCATTCTACAGTTCACAGAGAATTGCATAAAATGGGTGGAAAGGCAGAGAATAAGAGATGAAAGAATGAGGTGTATGGGGCTGGAGAGATGGCTCAGAGGTTAAGAGCACTAGCTACTCTTTAGAAGGCCCTGAGTTCAATTCCCAGCATCCATATGGTGGCTCACAACCATCTATAATGAGATCTGGTGCCCTCTTCTGGCATACGGGCATACATGCAGGCAGAACACTGTATACAAAATAAACAAACAAACAAATAAACGTTTAAAAAAAACCTTAAAAATAAAGAGTGAGGTGTGTGAAATGCTGACTTTGGGCATGTCATGGCTATTGCATTTGAAATCATATCAGCTGTGATTACTGACATGAGATCTCTACATGATGGACTGTGAGTGTCTTTTGTCAGAATGAAGGAAGGACTAATGAGTTCCCCCACCTGTCTGTATAAAGAAACTCTTTCTTGAGATCCCGCAGCTCCTACAAACAAACAACTGGATGGAAACTCACTGGGGGAAAAATACATCTAAAAAAGGTTAGTATGGAAAATGGAAGGGTACTAACAAGAGTGTGGAGCAGAAGTATCTGGGCAGCCAGGGAGCTCGGAGTTACTATGACTAAAATACATTTTTCCACATGTGATACCGAAATCAACTGTTCTGATAACTAATACATGCCATCATAATGTTAGAATTAAAATTTACAAAAAGGAAAAAGCTATGTAAAAAATTAAAACTGTTATGTAATAAATAAAATATATTCGTAAGCTATATATTATAGACCTCAGCATTCAATGATTCAATTGCCAATGTGCTGTCACACAGGCATGAGGAACTGAGTTCAATTCCTAGCTCTAACATAATAAAGCTAGACAAAATGTATATGATGGTAATGCTTTAACTGGGGACTTGGAGATAGGCAGAGCCTTGACTCTTGTGAGAAGAGCCTAACTCTAATTAGTGCAATGTAAGCTAGTGAGAAATATTGATTCAAAAATCTCTGTGAGCATCTTGTGTGGAGGAGGAAGAACACCCAAGGTTTTTCCCTGAGTGCCACAGGCCCATTCATCTGCACAGAGACATGCAACTACACATATATGAATTCACAAACACATGTACACAAATATACATAAACATAACACTGTATTTAAGAATCAATAAATCTAGATCACACATTAAACATTCTGTTCAGAAACAGGATGAAAATTAAACCTGAGATTTCAGACCATGTACAATAGTATGTTATAAGACATATCAGAAAAAAAGACAGTAGATAATATAAGTGGTTCTTAATAGTATTTTTTCTCCTTTGAGGAGTTGGTAAAATGTGACACTAGAGAGATATGATGTGTGAGGATTAAGGATAAATTATGCAAATCAACACTGGAAGCAGGAAGAAAAAGAGCCAGGCAAGCACATATCCATGCAGGACTACTGAAAACTCAGTTGTAAGCACATCATCTATCAGCTCTTGATTCAATACCAACTGCCTGGACTTTACCTTCCCCTTCTACAACAGTGAATCAGCTGTCTCTGTCTTCTTCAGATCTCTGTTCTTGCACTTTTTTGTTAGTTGTCCCCTGCACTGGTCTCATCCAGCTTTGTCTCTATAAACCACCACATTTCCTCACATCACTCTCCTTTTACCTTTCTCCATGAAAACACTCTCATTGCATTGCGAGTATTTCAATATACCATCATTAAAAATTTTTGGCTTAGACTGCAGGGGTTTTGTTTTGTTTTATGAATCTTTAACAATGCCTCAAGTTTGGTCATGCCTAGCTCCCAAAACTTGGTTATTTGACTGTTTTGACTAGTGTAACACCAATGGTTATAATTTAAGGCTTGGTAAATGTCTTTGTCAGTTTATGAGATTTTTGATTTGCTTACCTCAACGTACATTTTGTCCTTTACTCTTGCTGTCATTATATGCTATTTTCTTCTGTTCTGTATCTACAGTTTCCCATTTAACTCCTCATGCTGACACAATCAAATACTTTTAGATTAACTAATTGTGAAAAACATGATGGCCAATAACTGGCACCTTTTGAATCACATGAAAGTTGTTTTCTCTCATGAAAAAGGATACTTTTTCAAATGGCTCCCAGGACATTTAACAATTGTTAATATCTTTTTGAGTCAGTGTAATGATTTATACTCTCCCTCTTCTGCATCCTGACATCTTGGTAGTTGAGCATGTTATGATTTACATCTCAGTCAATTTCTCTTCCCAAATCTATGCACATTTGACTTCCTTGTATAAATCACACTGGATTGTATTTCGTATCTTGTTATTATCTACTGCCTTTTATAATGACTTCTAAAATCACCTAACAAATTTAATACTCTATTGTATGTTTTAACTCATGAGACAACTTTACTTCAGACCCTTTGGAAACTCAAATTTACCAAGCCATTCATCAAGTCAGACAAATAAAGCATAGTAATAGAAGACCTTAGTCAATGAGAAAATAAATTCACATAATGGAAACTCTGCTCAGTACCTTTGTGTATCCTTGAGAATAAGAATGTATTCTGTATATTTGTTCCTATGAGTACATGCACATATCTTTGTAGTTGCATACTAAGGGCAGTGGTGGATTCAGTGTCTTCTACAGTCCCTCTCCACTTTATTTTTTGAGACAACATCTCTCACTAAACCTGGAATAAATAGATTCAGCTACTCTGGTTGGCCAGTGCATCCCTACAATCCACCTGTCTCAATCTACCCAGCACTGGAGGTACAGATACACAACAATATGCTCTACTTTTATGTGGATTCTAAAGATCTGAGTTTAGATATTCATGTTTACACAGTAGGCACTCTTAAGACTAGGCATGTCCCCAAAACTTCCATAATATTTTTAGAGCACTTCATGAATTAAAGAATAAGGCATGAATCTTATTTGGGAGAAAAATGAGAACGTTCTTCATTTTTTTAAGCACTTACATGATTGTTTGAAACTAGAGGAATATACAGGAACATCAGTTTTCATATTACACAGGGTTTCCTTTTCTTCTGTTAAAGTGAACTCAAAAATTATAAGCCCTCAAAAGAGAAGAAAAAGCACATAAATCATCACACACCCATTATTTTGCATTCAGCACAAATTATACAATGCAGTTTGAAATCATAGGTTTATATATCCTCTGATTAAAAGCACACTGATTCTGAATATTTTAAAGATTATAATTTTCTAACAGAAAATATGCAAATATTTAATATAAAACTGATTACAGAGCTCAATTTGCAAAATACTGCTTTCTGGAGATTTTTTTTTTTTTTTTTTTTTTTTGCCAGAAAACACTCATTAGTGATTTTTAACAAATCCTCTGTGGAAAGATAAATCCTTACAATTTTCTGTCTAATTTTTAACCTCTTTAACGTGTTCCAAATAGTAAAAAAAAAAAATGTAAAAAAATATGATTGCATGATTACTTGTCTAGCAAGCATGCGTGTGAAATTACAGTTATTTTATTCTAGAAACAATGTCCACAGATTGTGACGGCGTTTATGGGCTATTATCATTTTAGCATGGACCTGCATATTTCCAGCGGACTCCAGCCCACTGAGGTCCTTCGTGTTGGTCTGCTCATTTGCAGTCTGTGTGCTTCCACCTTCTCACCTCGGCGCCCCTCCCTTCCCCCCTCTGCACTGCCACCCCCTCTCCCTCTCGTCCCGCACATTTTCCTTGACGATAAAGCTACGTGTTTTATTCTATTGGCGGCTTGTCCTGGGGATAATTGTAAAATCTGTCTTTTTCCAATTATGAGAGGTGTTCTATAAATTCTTTGGGGTCTATTCCTTTTGAGCAGTGCGCCCATAATTCTCATTAATGTTGCCCATTTGAAAGTGATCTATTGCTTTCCCTTTTAACTGACTCCAGCCTTTCCCTAATGCAGATTTCTTTGTATTCTTCTTATTCCACCTTACCTAAATGCAGTCACCCACAAATGTTTTCCAAGGAAGCCATTTATTAAATTAAAAACTACACTAACGAAAGACCAATTACTTTTTTGGAAAGGAGGAATATTATTCTGTTGTAGATGCTATAGGGATATTACATAAAACATAATATCAGAGCATAGTCATTTGAGAAAAAGTTAATGAAGACTGAAATAAGCCTAACTTACAAATGACTTGCATAGAATCCTCAATGGAATAACAACTTGTATGTATTTCTGACATCAAAGCTATGTATGTCTTAGTCATTGTTCTGTTGCTAAGAATAGACACAATAACCAAGGCAACTCTTATAGAGGAAAGCATGTAACTGGGGAATTGCCTACGATTTCAGAGGCTTAGTCTATTATTATTAGACCAGGGAGCATGGAGGTAGGAATGGCAGCATGGTGCTGGAGAAGGAGCTAAGCACTACTCTTGATTTGTAGGTAGAGAGAGACTGGGCCTGGCATGGGCTTTTGACACTTTGAAGCCCACCAAAGTGATAGAATTCTTCCAAAATGGCTATACATTCTTTTTTTCCTACCTCTCTTCCTCCCAGAGTTCCTTTCTGGAGGTGCTGACTGTCCCCTTCTGCCTAGTTATTGGCCTTTCAGCTCTTTATTAAACCAATCAGAAGGTGCCTTGGCATAGACACATCTTCACAGCATACAAAAAGATTAACCCACAACAGTCCATTGATTTTTTATTAGTTCTATGAAAATTTTATACAGTGTGTTTTGAGCATATTCCCTCCTCCAAATCTTTCTCATTCAAACTCCTATTCATTTCCTACCTAACTTTGTATAAACCATCAAGGCCAATCTGTGCTGCCCAAATAGTCTTGGATTTGCAGTCTTCCACTGGAACATGGTTGACTTATTGGATACACTCTTACAGAAAATTATTCCTTTCCAAACAGCTAACAATTTCCAATAGCTCCATGAATAGGGGTGGAATTTTATGTTCAACTCCTATCTCCATGCTGGGATTTGGTTTGGTGTGGGCTTAAACAGATTTTGTGCATTCTGTCACAGCCACTGAAAGTTAATATGTGCAGTTGCCCTGCTGTATCCAGAAGACACTGTTTCCTTGTAGTTGCACACCTTGTTTGGCCATTACATTTTTTTTTTGCCCTCCATTCTCCAGTGATCCTTAAGCAAGCCTTGGGAAGAGGTATGGTATATATCGAAATGGACTTCCAATCCTTCTACATAGCATCAATCTCAGGTAACTAAGCTTCCAAATATATGAGCCCATGAAGGTCATTATTATTCAAACCACCAAACTAATAAAACATTTAACAATCAATGTAATATACATGGAAATTCACACACTAAACAAAATGCATATAAGGAATATGGGAAAGATATTCTTCAGCATATGGAGTCTAGATAAATATATTACACAAGAACAGACAGAGAAATTGAAAAAAGGGAGGATTGTTTTGTTTTGTTTTTTGTTGTTTTTTTTGGAAATTAAGATAGAAATTAATAAAATGGATTTGGAACCCAATTAATAATTTATAGATCAACAGTCATTTCAGAGAGGTTAACTACAAACAAGAAAACAGAAGGAATAGATAACCCAAGAGCAACAAGTACAATGAGGTGAAACACACACACACACACACACACACACACACACACACACACACCCCTCTACCACCACCACCACCAAACAACAACAAAATAACAGGATTACACAAACACTGAGCATTATATCTCTCAACATCAATGATTTCAATTCAGCAATAAAATGACACATTCTAACAGAATGGATGTGAAAACAGGATCTACCCTTTAGCTTCATCTCTTTATCCAAGAAACAATCTTGACGTCAAGCATAGATACTACATCTGGGCTAAAAGATGGAAAAGAATATTTCAAGCAAATGGACCTAAGAAGCAAGCTGGTGTAGTAATTTTAATATCTGACAAAATAGACTTAAAAACAAATCCAATCAGAATAGACAGAGAAGGACACTACATACTCATCAAAGGAAATATTCACAAAGATGACATTGCAATTCTTAATATCTATAATAAATGCAAGGGTACCCAAGTTCATAAAAGAAACACTGTGCAAGGTATCCCACCATAGGTAGTGGGCCCCAAAAACTAGCTCATGCACCAGAGATGGATCCCGATCCTACTGCCAGGGGGGCCCCTTAAGCAGATCAAGCTACATAACTGTCTTGCTTATGCAGAGGGCCTAGTCCAGTCCCATGGTGGCTCCACAGCTGTTGGTCTAAAATTCATAAGTTCCCACTACTTTGGTGTGGTTGTCTCTGTAGTTTTCTCCAGCATGATCTTGATGCCCCTTGCTCATAGAATCCTTCTTCTCTCTCTTCAACTGAACTACTAGGACTTGGCCTGGTGCTTGGCTGTGGATCTCTGCATCTACTTCCATCAATTACTGGATGAAGGCTCTATGATGATAGTTAGAGTATTCACCAATTTGATTACTGTGGTAAGCCAGTTCTGACACCCTCTCCACTATTGCTAGTAGTCTAAGCTGTGGTCATCCTTGTGGATTCCTGGGAACCTCCCTAGCGCCCAGTTTCTCCCTATCCCCATGATGTCTCCCTCTATCACGGTATCTCTTCCATTGCTCTTCCACTCTGCCCCTGATCCAGCTCGACCATCCCATTCCCTTATGCTCTCATCCCCATCCCCTACCCTCTATTGACCCCCAACCCCCAGTTTATTCTTGGAGATCTCATCTATTTCCTCTTCCCAGGGTAATCCAGCATGAGCTGGCTTTTGGGAGCCCACTATCTACAGTGGGAAACCTTGCACAGCCTTGATGCGGGGGGAGGGGCTTGGACATGCCTCAACTGAACGTACCAGGCTCTGCTAATTCCCATGGGAGGCCTTACTTTGTCGGAGGAGGGAATGGGAGAGTAGGTTGCGGGGGGAGACTGGAGGGCTGGAGGAGGGAAGACAGGGGGATCTGTGGTTGCTATGTAAAATGAAAAAAAAGTCTTATCCATCACACACAATAAAAGAAAAGAAAACAAAACAAAACAAAAAACCTACAACTTAAATCACATAGCTCTAGACCTTCAAATACTGATAACAGGAGACTACAATACCCCAATCTCACCAACAGATAGGTCATCCACACAAACTAAACAGAAATGCAGGAACTTGCTGATATTATAAATTAAATGGGCCTAACAGACATTTATAGGACATTTCATCCCCAAATAAAAGAATTTACCTTCTTCTCAGGACCTCTGGGAACTTTCTCCAAAACTAACAACATACTCAGATACAAAGGAAGTCACAACAAATATAAAAATTGAAACAAATCACTGTATCCTATAAGACCCCTGTGCATTAAAGATGGATATCAACAACAACAAAAACAACAGAAAGCTTGCAAAATCATGGAAACTGAACAATTCACTCTTGAATGAAAAATGCATCAAGACAGAACTAAAGAAATTGAAGACTGCCGAGACTGTCAGAAGTATAAATATGCCGCATACATATTTTGTGGGACACAAAAGAGGCAATTTCATTGTACTGTTTGCTGACATAAAAAATAATTTGAGAGATCTCATACTAACAATGTAACGGTACATGTGAAACCTGTAAAGAGAAAGAAGAAATCACAATCATAAGAAGTATATGGCAAGAAATAATCAAAAGAAAGGTTAAAATAAATATAAGACTTGTATAACAACTTTAAGTCATTGAAGAAAGAAAATAAGAAGATAACAAAAAAGATCTCCCTTTCTCATGGATCAGGAATATTAATTGAGGAAAATTGGCCATGCTACCAAAAGCAATCTACGGATTCAATATAATTTCCATCAAAATTTCAACATAATTCTTACAGATTTTTAAAAGGGCAATTTTCAGCTTTATTTTGAAACATATGCATACACACATATACCAAACAAAACAAACAAACAAACACGAAAGCTAAAACACTTCTGAATATAAAAATGAACTGTGGGAGGTATAACTAATCTAGGTTTCAAGTTGTACTATGGTATTGCAGTATTTAAAACAGCAGGGTATTGTCACAAAACAGATTCATTGATGAATGGAATCTAGCAGAAGACCCAGATTTAAAACCACATATACACGTACACCTGATTTTTGATAAAGAGTCCAGGAACACACAATGGAAAAATGACAGCATCTTCAACAAATGGTTGTGGTCCAAGTGGACAGCTACAGGTAGAAAATTCCCAATAGACCCATACTTATTACCCTGCACAAAACTCAATTCCAAAAGGATCAAAGACCTCAACATAAAACCAAATACACTGAATCTCATAAAAGAGACAGTGGATAATGGCCTTAATCTCATTGGTACAGCAAAAAACTTTTTGAACTCAATTCTGTTTGCACAGGTACTAAGATCAACAATTAATAAAGGGGACCTCAGGAAATAGAAAAGATTCTGTGTGTCAAAGAACACTGTTATGAAGACAAAGTAGATGTATACAACATAGAGAAATATTTTTAGCAACTACACTTTTTATATTAGACTAATATGCAAAATTTATAAATAGTAATAAAACTTGAAAACAAACAACTCAATTAAAAATGAAGTATAGATATAAACAGAGAAGAAGCACAAATCACTGAGAACTATGTAAGGAAATGTCAGCATTCTTAGTCATCAGAGAACAGGTGATCAAAACTATTTTGAATTTTCATTTTACACCCATCAGAATGGCTAAGATCAATAAAACAAGTGACAGGTCTTGCTGGAGAAGATGTGAGTAAGGGGAATCCTCATGCACTATTGATTGATATGTAAAGATGTAGAGCCACTATGGAATCAAATTGATGATTTCTCAAGATGATGGGAATCTATCTATCTCAAGGTCCAGCTATACTATGCTGGTACATATACCTAAAGGACATGTCATAATACCACAGATAAGCTTATACAACTCTGTTCATTGCTGATCTAGTCACAGTATCTCAAACTTGAAACAACCCAGATGCCCTTCAGCAGATGTGAATAAAGAAAATGTGGTACATTTAAATAATGGAGTATTACTCAGCCATTAAAAACTAAATGAATTTCGCAGGAAAATGGAGAGAAATAGAAAAAAAAAATATTCACTGTGAGGTAGTGCAGACCCAGAAAGACATATTCACTTACTTGTGGACCTTAGCTGTTATGGCAATGATACCTAAGCGGCAATTTTTAAAACCAGAGACTAGTGATAGAGTAAGGACTAGGTTGAGGACAAGAGATTTCCCTACAGAAGGGAAATACAATAGATAGTTATGGGTGGGTAGATGGACAGATGGATGGAGGAAGTCTGAAAATGAGGATAGAGTTGGGAGGCAGAAGGGATAGGGGATGAGGGAAGGCATAAGTTGAGAGACAGCTACAATTAAAGACCATTTGAGGAGTAGCATAGAAGCCTTAAACTGTAGAAGCCTTGAAAAATATATAGCTATGTGAAGATGATTTAAGCGAAATCACCAAAGACTTGGGGAGACAGTATCCCAACTGGCCATCTCTTTTCACCAAAGAAGGTTTCCAGTACTAAGATTGAGATATATCTAATTGAGTTGTTGGCCAAAAGAGTCCCCTGGGAATCCCTTAAAAAACAAGGTTGTTGTCAAGACTGTAGGTTGTTCTCCAAACAGAGAAGTCAAGCTGGGGCCTATATAAAGCTACCACTCCTATGTGCTAGAGTCTTTGGTACAGGAATGAATGCTACAAAGGGGAAACACCAAACCAGCCACAAACCTTCTGATGGACAACAGTGTCTTGGGTGCAAGATACGCCAGGGCAATCTTTCCACTGAATGTTTGAGAGTAACAAACTAATACCTGACTTGACTTAAGGACCATTTCATGATATGGAACCTGTGCAGGCACTGCTACCAAGACCCAAGACCAAGAACTCAAGACCAATGATAAAATGAAATTAAAGCTCTCCCCAAGTGGCACACTTCCACCAACCAGGCCATACCTCCCTCAACAAGGCACTCCTAATCATTCTAATCATTTCAAACAGTTCCACACTCTGATGACCAAGCCTTAGAATATATGAGCCTACAGGGACCATTCTTATTCAAACCACCAAGGCTATTATGCAATATCTTCTACAGGTAAGTGCATTCATTATTACCCAGATTTAAAAAAAAAAAAAAAAAACTTATGAATGAACAGACATGACTTTTTTGCAGGTGCTACATCATGTGACTATGTTTCGTGTTCTGGCTTTATTTTGTCTGTTCTTCAGTGTAGTGTCTCCTGGGTATTTCATTATACCTGCTACTTAGACCATCATGACATTCAATGCATCATTTCTTTCATTATTATTTTTTCTCTGTTTCTTATCCCCAAGTTTTTACCATAATCACTCACTAATGGAATTTACACAATGTGGTAAATCGGCATGTGCTGATTAAGCTTTTGTAAAGCAGACTTTGGGAGTGAAGAGACTCTCATCTCTGAATGAGTCTTGTTTAAGTGTCCTCCAAAACCCCCTATCCTGGGTTAGGTTGGAACCCTGACTCTGTAACAGGTAGAGATAGAAACAACAAGCAGCTATACATATTCATGATTCCAACAGATGTTAAAACGTTTATTCCATGGAATAAAACATAATGTTTATACAGAGGACTGGAGTCTGAAAGTTCATCCTTGAAGAGAAATTCCATTTGCAATTATAGCTGACTGAGTCAACTTCCACAGCTGACTACTGATTTCTCACCTTGTCTTAAATACTTACTTGCATTTACAGTAATAACTGTCCCTCTGTAGGGTGAACATTCCATCATTAAGCTCCAAGAAACAGGAAATTTGATTTGCCTCCAAGTATTTTATCACAGCAGTGTGAGCAAATACAAATTTGAATGTTTGTCTCCTCTTTGTTTGAGCTCAAAGTTTATATTTCTAATGCTTGTAGACATATATAGTAATTAGAAATAGGTACTCATAATTCAAAGGCCTCAAGACGAAAGCCTTCTCTACTTTATTTTCCATTTTAGTGCTTTTTTTTTGAAACAACAATTTAGTTCTTTACTTTTCAAACTTAATTATAAGGTTCACATTTTATTTCCAAACATTATGTTTTTTTAATTAGTATCCCAGTTCAGTACATCACATTGCATAATCTTATTTTTTCCTTAACTTTAATCTTTTTTTATATCATTCTTTTAGTTAATTAAAGACAGTTATTTAGGTAAAAACGGGAGAATTCACTACAATCTTTTCAAGAGGGACAGATTATCTGGACAATGTTACTGAAAATTAGAAGAGAATTCATCTTTGTGTAAGACTAAACCCAACTGTACACTATTGTATTTCCATCTTTGTAATCACATATTTATATCAATTTACACTTTGTGGAGACAAAAATGATGTGTTCACTATATTTTTGACATTTGAGATTAATTTTAGGAACACATTGCTTATGATAAAAACTAGGACTGACTGTTCTCTATTCTCTAAATGTTCAGAAATTTAGTGCAAAATGTACTAAGCATTCCTAAAATTTTGCCTACCTTGGATTTACTTTAAGCAATATTTTGGCACAGAAGTTCAGAGCACAGTAAATTTTCAAACACTGAATAATTCGTTCAGTAATTTTCCTAATCATTTTTGTCCTCAAAATTGAATTATGAAACACATTTTCTATAGTTAACCCACAGTATTCCCTGTTTATATTTATTCCTTCTTATGTTGCATTGTTTATGATATATTACTGTAATATAAGTAGAATTTAAAAAAAATGATAAAAAAATTTAATTAAATTAAGCTTCATAAAATGTGCTGTTTAAGCACAAGTGATTGTTCTAATTTCAGCTAGGACCTATACACTATAGAGGTGAGAGGCTCGCAAATTGTTATTGTTTCTAGAGCAGTAAGGGAAGCCTATTTATTGGGATACTCCTTGAATTGATCTAGAGTTCCTGCATAGAGGAACATTCATGTCTAGAACTGTAAATAAAGAAGAAAATCTAAAATGGGGGAAGGCATAGACACAATGGTAGGACCTATTAATACTGTTTTGCTGAATAGCCATGCAGTCAAACTGCATTTGTTAAGTTTATTTCCATAGACTTATATTGCTTTCATCCTTGGTCATCGAGCTTCTTCTTGCAAATGATGGTAGTTAACACAGAGATTAGTTACTGCTTAATGTGCAGAGAATAAACAATTGTGAATGTCCAGGCAGAGAAAGAACCTACCTCACACTTTTCCCATGCCAAGGCTCGGAGAACATCATAGAGGAAGAGGAAAAAAAAAAGATAGGAGCCTAAGGGTATGGATGAGAAGTACGAAATGTCCTCTGGATATGATATAACGGTTGCACATACAAACTCAGAGTAGTTGTGTTTACTTGCAGAAGATCTGTACAAAGTCAAGGCAGTAAAATTCCAACTTAAAAAAAAGTTCATCATGAAGGGTAAAGGGGTCCTGAGGCCTCACACTTCACTGAGCAGCCATAAATAGTAGCTGCTGGGGAAAAAAGGGGTTATTTTGCTTCTGGGGATGCCCACTGGTAGGCAGTCATGCCCCTATAAATACCCAGACACCATTGTCCATAGACTCAGTCACATATTAAAAAAAAAAAAAAAGATGAAGTTGGGCGAAAGGTATGCTGGGATTGCTCTAGGGAAGTGGAAGGGAGGAAATAATTGCATTCAATACATATTGTGTATATGTATAAAACTTTCAAAGAGTAATAAATAAGGAAATGAATAAATTTATCACTAATTCTTAAAAATTGTACTGGAGTCACTTTAGGTCCTTGCTCCCAGAAAACTCAGTAGATCCACCACTGGTTTACCTCCTGTGCTGATGTCCTTTTAGATCATTCCATGGGTCAGTTCTTACCATTGTGATGTCTTATCTCAACAGATTCATTCTTAGTATTTATTACTACTTGAAATGCCCTCATTAAAACTAGGTTTTAAATTAAGTCTTACAGGACGTTATCCCTAGAATGTTCGTCTGTAACTTGTGGAATAGTGTCTTTTTTTAGTAGGTAGAAGGTGATACACATTTGTCAAAACAGCAAATAAAAGACAAATGATTGAATACATAACTGTATGATTCCTTTGTTAATTTTTTTGTAAATAGTGAATATTTCAACATATATTGTTGCTGTGGGATGGTCTGTATGTCAAATGTGTTGCTGATTGGTCAATAAATAAATCACTGATTGGCCAGTGGCCAGGCAGGAAGTATAGGTGGGACTAACAGAGAGGAGAATAGAGAGAACAGGGAACTGAGTCAGAGAGACACTGCCAGCCGCCACCATGACAAGCCACATGTGAAGATGCCAGTAAGCCACGAGCCATGTGGCAAGGTATAGATTAATAGAAATGGATTAATTTAAGCTGTAAGAACAGTTAGCAAGAAGCCTGCCACGGCCATACAGTTTGTAACCAATATAAGTCTCTGTGTTTACTTAGTTGGGTCTGAGCGGCTGCGGGACTGGCAGGTCATTTGCCCTGACCATGGGCCAGGCAGGAAAACTCTAGCTACATATTGTTCATTTTTTTTTTTTTTTTTTGAGACAGGGTTTCTCTGTGTAGCTATGTGCCTTTCCTGAAACTTGCTCTGTAGACCAGGCTGGCCTCAAACTCACAAAGATCCGCCTCCCTCTGCCTCCCAAGTCCTGGGATTAAAGGCATGTGCCACCACCGCCCAGCTTAATCAAATATTTTAATGCATAGACTTTTAAATACAATTATAATTTCCTTTCAAGGATAGGAAATTGTTTATCTTTTTCAAGTAATAACTTCACAGAGTATAACTATTTACTGAAGCATCAGAGAATCATAAAATATTTGATGAACTAATTAGATTGATTTTTTTAGGAATAGAGGAAACTGATGAGCAGGCTTTACTCCTAACCAAATAAGTCATTTCACAATGAAAATTTACTCTGAAATATGACGTTATTTTTTATGTTGTTGTTCAGAGAAAATGTATATTTTCAGGTAAATTCTGAATTACCTAGACAAGTGTTAGTAATACACCAAAAAACATGGAAATACTATAATGTATTAAAATACATAAAATTAATACCCTATTTTGCTTTTTTTTCAGATTTCAAACTTTTATAATGAATTTTTCCATTTCTTTGCAGAATTCTGTCCTGTTCATTGTTATTTTTTCAGGACTTCATATTTTCTGTACAAGGACTCTATTGCTGAATTATCTCCCTAGGCCCCTCTGTATTGTTAGACAGGCTGTCATCCATTTCCTCTTCTTTTTGCCTCTGCCTTTATCCTTTTTTAAAGTGTGTCTTTTCCTTAAAGACATCTTTGATTTACATTTATTTATTCATTTCACATGTGCGTGAAGTGGGGAGAGTGCATGCCACAGAAGGCATGTGGAGGTCCAGGAAACCATGCTAGATTCAGATGCATCCTTTCACCTTGCAGGATCTGGGGATCAGACTTAGGTCATCCATCTTTGGTGCACATATCTTTTCCTTCTGAGCCACCTCAGTTTATGCTAGTATATTATTTGAATAATGTTTGACTCATGATTTATATTTTCCTTCAGTAGTATAGCAGAAAAAGAGTCTACTTACTTATTTATTTGTCATTGATATATGTTTATTAAATACAGGCCTTGGTTTCACTAAGAAAATTCAATTCAAGTATATTGTGTACTTTTACAAATGTATTTACTTCCTCATGTTGTCCCATATCTATCATCATCTTCACCTTCCTGTTTCTGTGAGTCCTCTTATTCCCCCAAGTTACTTTTTCATGCAAGTTTTATATATATATATATATATATATATATATATATATATATATATATATATATGGTCCATAAATGAAAACAAACATGCAATGTCTGTCTTTCTCAGTCTGGTTGATTGCACTTAATATGATTCCTCAAGTTGCATCTATCTTCTATGAAATGACATAATTTCATTCCTTATGGCAGAATAAAAACCCATTAGGTATTTATGCCACATCTTCTTTACTTATTCTACGTTTGATGGATGCCTAGGCTGATTTCATAATATGGCACTGAGAATAGTGCTGCACTGAATATGGATGTGCAAAGATCTCAGTTGTGTGTTGATTTAATTCCTTTGGATACATACTCAGCAGCAGTAGAACTGGGTCATAGAACAGTTAAATTCTTAATTTCATGAGGCATCTTTAGTCTGATTTCCATAGTGTCTGGATGAGTGTTATCCTCATCATCAGTCTATGGGTTCCCATTACCCCATGTATTTGATGGAATTTCTTGCTGTCTTCATTATGTTGTCTCTGACACAGGTGATGTGGAATATCAGTGTATTTGTGTATTTTTTTCTTTTCTCATATATTATATGTTGACTGCAGTTTCCCCTTCCTCCACTTCTAGTCGCTTCATCCCGCCTCCATTCTCTCTCAGCTCTACTTCTCCTCCACTTACCTACAGATAAGACTAAGCCTCCCAGGGGTATCAACGGAACATGGCATTACAAGATGCAATAAGACTAGGCTCATGCCCTCATGTCGAGGCTGGATGAAGCAACCCAGAAGGAGGAAACAGGTACCAAAAGCAGGCAAAAGAGTTAAAGACAAACTCCATTCCACAGTAAAGTCTCACAAGAACACCAAGCTGCATAGTCATAGCATATATGTAGAGGACCTAACTCAGACCCATGCAGGCTCCATGGTTGCTGCTTCTGTCTCTGTGAGCTCCTATGAGCCCTGTTTCATTTAATTCTGTGGGCTATTGTTTTCCAGGATCCCTGTGGCTCCTACAAATCTTTCATCTCTGCTTTTGTGGGGTTCCCTAGGCTCAGCCCAATGTTTGGCTGTGGGTTTGCATTTCTCAGATGACTAAAAATGTTGAACATTTTTGTCATGTTTATTGTCCATTTTCACTTCACTTTTTGAGGACTGTCTGGTTTTTCTTATGGATGTTTTAGCATCTAGTTTATCCAGACCCTATTCATTTATGAATGGTTTATACAGAACCATAGCATCTACTAATTGGTATAATATTTTGTCTCCTGTTTATATCGTTTTTCAGTTTTTCTCTTTTCTTATTGCTTTAGACTTAACTTCAAAGACTGGATTGAATAAATGTGGAAAGAATAGTCTCATTCCTGATTTCATGCAGGGGAATGCGCTGAGCTTTTCCTCAGTTATTCCAATGATGACTGTAACCTCATCACATGTGACTTTTATTACATTCAGATGTATTCCATTTATTCTAAATTCTTTCAGGAAACTGATTTCAAATTATTCAGAAAAACTGAACATATATTTACTACTATTGCTCTTAAATTGTTAGTATACTTAGCTTTTTCTTGGTAATTTCTATTGTCATATATATTATATATGTTATATATATATTAAACTTCCTATTTTCATTTGCATACATTGTAGCTGGGAGGAATTAGTTATACTTCCTTGCTGGAAAACATAAAATCAAAATACACAATTTAAATACTTCAAATATTTGGACTCTCAAAGATTTTTTTTTATCTACTTGATTTACTACAGAGACATTTACACAGTCAATAAATACATAAGCTCTTTACTTAATAAGGTAAACTATGTAAAACTATTCCTTTAAACACTATGATATGTTTACATTCAAAGTTTAAACCGAACATTTCATCCACTAAGACGCAGCTCTAAGGACTTTAAAATATTCAGTCACATTTCAACAGAAGTATTCGTGGCAGATACAAAATGCTGTATACAAATTGGCATGTTGAAATCTTTAGAACAACACAAAGAAAAAAAGAGGAAAATTTACTCTGTGAAGATTATATTGAAACTGTATAAAAACTATAAAATATAACAAAGGAGGATTTGATAAGGTTTAATGTAGCAAAATGTAAACTATTAGGTAGAAAATGCATCTTTCCAAGTGACAAGGGTTTGAGTGGATAGTACATATATCTGTTTTAAGTCAGCTATGAGATATTTTTTTCTCTCATTTGAAGTAATACAGTTACCTTTGGACAGTGATCATCTGAAAATCAACTACTGAACATTTCCTTTAAATGCATAATCACATCCAGTGTACACTTAGCTAGGTGTAGTCTTATGGCATTCACAGCTCACAGAAAGGAAACAAGGTGAAAGGCTCCAAATTTACATGTTTAAGCTATGTATATAGACATATATATGTGTATATAAACGTGTGTGTGTGTGTGTGTGTGTGTGTGTCCCACAAGCACATTAAACTGACTCCAATGTAATTTTCAGCTGTGAGAGAAGATAATTGGAAACACTATCCCGAAGAACAATCTTACTTGTATATAGTACTAATTTTATAAGGAGAATACATATACATATATTAACATGGTAATCATAGACCAATTAGAAAATCAATATTTAAGACATGTAAGTTCTATTTGAAGTAAAGTGAGTAAATACACATATTGGTCATTAAGTCAAAAATCCTAGAACTTACTTTCCTTTAATATTAGCAATTGGATAAGATGAGACAGTTCATCCAAAACAACTTTTGATTATTTCCAATTATTAAAGAATTCATAGTTCACTGATGTATTTCAAAATAATTAGCTGTCAGGAAGTCATAAAGCTTATATCATTTTATGAAAGGATAAGAGTTCTTACTTTGATTATGTTGACTCAGTATGCAGCAGCCAGCTGCATGCAACCAAGAATTTATGTATCTTATTCCAATTAAGATGACAGGTTCTGTGTTAAGCTAAATTTATATTCCATTGAGGTTAGCTACCTTAAAATAAGTCTAGCATGTTAGAATCATTCAGCAATTAAGGAAAGTATCGTTAACTTAAAAATGACTAAAAATGTACTGAATAAAAGGGCAAAAAAATGTTAAATTAGTATTGCTTCTTCTTTCATGACTCGCGTCAAGGTCAACTTGTCATCTATTCACTGTCTTACTAATGCAACAATGTAAGCATGCACAGAACAAACCAAATGAAACCAACCAAACAAACAAATGAAAATCAAGCAGAAAATTAAAAAAAGAAGAATTAGCTTGGAAATATCATGAGTCAAATGAATAAATGAGAATCAACTAGGCTACTATACTTTCTCCCAAAATGCATTGTTCCTTATGAGATGACAGTACATTCTTGTTTCCATAACTATGCATTGCAGCTACTGTTAGCTAAAAGCATATGTCATTTGTAACACACTCAATACATTATATATGCTATTTTCATGATGCTTGTACCTTTGGGGGTTATAAAAAAACTAATACCCTCATTATCAGAGTGATGAGTATTTGAATGCTGTGCCAACAGTTAACTCATGTCTACTAATCGAAAAGGGAAAATGTTCTTTATTGACTGGAGAAAGGATCTTGTTTGAAGGTAATTGACTCTGTGTCTTTCATTGATATAATACTGCCTCCGGAAGGAACATATGCTCAACTTAGAAAACAAAGGCTATGTGTAATGGGCTGATCACTTTCTCCTCACTCAAGCACAGATTCTATTGACCTGAGTGAAAATTCTGACTGTCTGTGATTCAAAGGATTATAGATCATCTAGTCCATTTAAGAAGTTGAAAAATCTCTTCAAATAAGAGGTTTATGCAGAAACAGGGCACAAGAAATACAAAGATCCAGAAACTTCACATTAAAAGATTAAATCAGAACGGAAAGAAATGAAAAAATAAGACATTTCACACAATGTTACATGCATACTGTATGCAGGTTAGTTTTCTAGAATAATCAAAGTTCTAGGTCCTTTGAAACATTAACATATTCTGGCTTGCACATGGTAAGTTATAATTCTAATAGGACATTCAAATAAAAGTGTCAGTTGGCAGTTCATTATACTCAGAGGGCAGTGTCAAAATATGTATGCACATATACATTATAGATACATGCCTGTATGTATACACATATAAAAGGCTAGAGAAGATGTCCTATGATGGAGTTCGAAGGCATTGCAACAGTGAACCCTGGAGATACATGGGATAATATATAATGAGATATATAATGAACGAAAATGGAAAATCCACATAAACTGAGTCAATACCAAAAAGTAGTAAGAAGAAATGTTCTAATTAAGAAAAATCTTCAGTTTCAAATGTTGCTGGAAATCAAATAATGAGAACTAGCAATGGCCTTTGTGCTTTCCTACCATGACACCAATAAAATAGCCTTGCTAATTCAGAGGGGAACATCTGATTTTTCTATGGTTCAAAGGGAAGCAGTATAAGAACAATTCCTGGGTTTAGATGTAGCAAAAGATTTTAAGGTGTTTTACTATGAAATGGACCAAGCTGCATAGGTAGGGCATGCTGTGGGATGTTCTGTATGGCAAATGTGTTGCTGATTAGTCAATAAATAAAACACTAATTGGCCATTGGCTAGGCAGGAAGTGTAGGCGGGACAAGGAGGAGAATAAACCTGGGAAGTGGAAGGCTGAGTCAGAGAGACACTGCCAGCCGCCACGATGACAAACAGCATGTGAAGATGCCGGTAAGCCACGAGCCATGTGGCAAGGTATAGATTAATGGAAATGGATTAATTTAAGCTGTAAGAAAAGTTAGCAAGAAGCCTGCCACGGCCATACAGTTTGTAACCAATATAAATCTCTGTGTTTACTTGGTCAGGTTTGAGTGGCTGTGGGACTGGCAAGTGAGAGAGATTTGTCCTGACTATGGGCCAGGCAGGAAAACTCTAGCTACAAGGGCAAAAGGGAAGTAGCTTCATAAGAGAGATTTTATTCTAATAATACTGATCCTATCATATTAGCAGACAGGTGAATCTTTTGAAACCAGAGAAAGAAAGATGAAAAATACAGAGTATACTAGAATAAATGAGATATGAATTAAATTCGTCATGGAGATTATGACCTCACTTAGACAAAAATCATAGTGATGTGGTAATGAAGACATTTATTGGGTATTTCCTGAAATATAGAAGACACAAAGCATATGGAATAGACACAAAGGAGTATCTAGTGAGATTATTAGTAAGTACAACAGGTAATTATTATCAAGTTCCTGACCAGAAGTAAGTTTTAATAGCTACTAAATATCAGGCACTTTTTACTTTGGTGTTTTTCCCCTTTTCCTGTGTTTTGTCCATCACCTCCAAGCTGTGATTCTTAAATCCAAACACTGTACATCCCAGAACTGGATTGTAAGCCATTTGTTCTGAACCATTCAAGCAGTCACAGAGAATCCCAGCCTCTCAGAAACAAATGAGATCCCCATTCCCCTTTGAAGAGGCTTTCCATTTCAATTGCAGATATAGCAAACAGCACACACAATAATAATATGTTCCGTTGGAAAATAGAGGATAAAAATATCACAGTGCTCTCTAAAATGAAGTCCCTCCATTTGTTTTGTAGTCTCTCTGTGGCTCGTATGGCAAAGGGATGGGGATACACCTAAAATAACTACTTTGCTGTCAAGTACACAGGACACATGCTTTTATTTTGCCTGCAAAAGGTGTCACTTGCTTCAAAGTCACCACTACATCCCACATGTCCACTGATTCTAGAAACCATAGCTTCATCATCAGCTCTGGCCAGATGAATATTTGGGTGAATTTAGAATATGTGCACTCTGCCCTCTTCTGGCTTACTGATCATCCTCACATGACTCTTAAGTTTGTGTTACCTTGTAGATTGTGAATGAGAACATCATTAGGATTAAGTAGCAGGATATATATAATGAAGAGTGGGTACATTCAATAAGTCCAAGGGTAATGGAAGAAAACCATCTGTTTCCTAAGCAAAAAGTAACTACATATAACACTGTGTTTGAATATAATCTGCACTGGGTGTTCTCCTGAGCCTGGTCCTTGGCCACCTACACTTAAAATATGTAATTCCAGTTTCATGATTATGAGCCAATGATTGAAAAAAAAATATTTATTTTTCTCTTTATATATATTATTGGCTATCTGTCTCTAATGCACAATGCCTGACATTCCATTCAAGAAGTTCCAGAGCCTTCTGTAGATTCATCTAAGCATGGCACCGAAGAGAAAGGCCTGGAGTAATAACCAAAGGGCAGCACAAAGACACTACCCTAGTCCTCTGAACACAGAGCTGAAGGACACTGCGATAACTGAGTCCCTTATCCTTGAGGCCCCTACCCATCAAAGGCCAGGTAATCCCATGACTTAGGATGGTGTTGTGTCAAGAATGAAGCACTGACCCAGGGCCTGCTGGATCTATAGTTCACTTACAGTGGGCACTGAGATTAGGTCATGGCAAAGCATTGTTACTCTAGTAGGAAGGTCTGAATAGGAGAAAAGAAGGGTTGTCACTCCAAAATCACATAGGGCTAGTGGCTGGGGGTGTACTTTACATATCCAAGTGCACAAAGGTGGCCTGCCTTGAGAAAGAGTTTGCTAAAAGCACAGTTAGCTTGGAAATGTCATAAACATACACAATACCTCTATGTTCGTTTTAAAAATAAACAAAATAAAGTAGTATTCATATATAAATAAATACAGGAGGACTCAACGTGTACCTTGGTATGTTATCTGTCTTGTCCAAGAAACAATGTTTGAGGTGTCTGCACATTTACTTGCACCAAAATTAGCCTTGCCAGGCTAACTGGCCCTAGTGCTGTAGCAGACTGTCCAAACTGACAGCATTACTTCTCCATGGTATGGTTGAGGGGAAGGTTTTATTGTAGATATGAGCGAGATAGGACCAAAGGCATCTGGGAGAGTCCAGAGAAGAAAGAAAATATAGTAGATGAACATGGACAGAAGGTTAGACCTGGCCATGAGAAATACATTAACAGAGCATGGCAGAGGGTGAGGTGGGATGAAGAGAGAAGGACAGCATGGGGGAGCAGGGAGGAGGAGGAGGAGGAAGAGGGAGGGAGAGAGGGAGAGAGAGAGAGAGAGAGAGAGAGAGAGAGAGAGAGAGAGAGAGAGACAGAGCCCTTTAGGACATTGGGTATACTGCTGTTTGGAATTTGAAGAAAAGGAGTTTCCTTTGGCCATGACCCAAGTTATACTGTGAAACAAGTGGTCTCTACCTATACCACCAACATGTTCTTGTCTGAAATAACAGCTGTGGTCATGAACTAGTCTGCTTTGACATTATCTGATTGAACCTTCTTACCTCTCATACCAGCTGAACACATTCCCTCATGATTGCCCAAATGCTGAAAGAAAGGCTTCCTGGTAGCTAGTCCAAAAGTGTTGGGAAATCTCGGGTGTTCCTTATAAACTATCAGCAGCCACACGAACGATGTGCTGTACACTCCCTTGACTTGTCTAGTGGAACTTTTATATGGTTCTTCTAGAAGAAACTGTTCTTAGAAATTTAGTGAGCATGACTGGTCCTCTTCAACAGGGTTCGCTGTTCCCGTGAATGTGAAACATAATGACATCGCCAGGAGGTCGGTGTGTGTGTCACACCTATTTTACCATACAGCTGGGGTAAGCATCAGTGGTGTTCCTGTAACCAGTGGTCACCTCTGTAACAAGGCAGAACAAGACTGGAGCCTGGAAAGGCAGCACCACATGACCGGAATAAATGACTCGGTTTTTCAAAATTTAGAAAGAATAAAATTGGGATACAAAAAATAGAGGATAAAATGTATGGCCCATGAGTCCTTCTGAAGATTTATCTATCTGCCTGTTCTTTCTCTGATGTATCAGCAGAAGTTTTCATTTTTCAGAGTTTTAATTAAGCCAAGGAACTCAGTGAAATTCATGCTCCTTCAAAACTACTTCTTATAGGCATGTACATAACATATTTTAACATTTGACCACTGTCACTCTAAAACACAAAAAGATTTTCCCTTGACAACTCAGAGAATGTTTAGCAATATATAAGGTCCCTCCTTATATCTTAGAGTACTCAAAAGATACTGATGCTGTAGCACTCATACTATAAACTGAAGTTTCTGACCTAAGTGTTTTATTTCCCTTGTAAACTTTAAGAATCAATATTATATCTTATTTATCTCTCTATCTGAATTCTTAGCACAATGTTCAAAATATAAATGTTCAAAGTGCCTATAAAGTAGCACATGTGATTTGCTTCCCAGCATACTGTAGAGGAGAACTCTAAATTCTACACAATGGAACTGAGAGACTCTCTCAAGAACAGATCTGAGTTGTTTATTACAATGACTGTATATATTTTGTTGCTTTGTTTGGATGTGAGGTGTATTTCTGAGTATAAGACTAAAAGTAAAAAACAAAGCTAAATTGTTCTAATTTTAAAATATACAGGTCATTACAAGTTCCACTGAAGGACACCGTCTAATTGACACTTGGCTGATGTCGCCTTGGTTTTGGTGTTGTTGAATCTAATCTGATTTTGTGGAAGTAAAAGAAAAAGTAGCTAAATTGTGTGTGTGGCGAAAAGATGAAGGGGGAATGCTAAACTATATGCTGATTTGATACTGCACCTAGAAAACAACCACAGAAAACTAGACCTGTAAGGTTTCTTCAAACCCAGGTACACTGGACACTGACACATTGTCCACCATATTCACTGATTGAGTCCTTTGCTAAATTACTAAACTATCTCTCTAAACACAAAGCAAATGCTGGGTTGTGTGATTAAAGTCTATGCAAGCTACATCATTCCCTTTCATATCTGACGTGGTCACATTGACCTTCATACAGTCACTATATTCGCTTCTATATTTTGATGCTAGATGCAGAGAGGCACTGAAAACTAGGTACCTGTGTGAAGGCCTGATACAAGTGAGTGGAAGGGCACCCAAGGGTTAGTGCCGTATCTTAGAAAACAGTCTCACAGTGAATGAACATCCATTTAACACGTTGAATGGGTCAGAAATAATTTTATCACCGAGTCATGGTTTCTTTGTAATAGGCAATTTATTATTGTTTTTGTTTCTAGTTCCCATATGTACACTTGCATATTGACAACTTTCACTTATCACTTTAATTCCAGTCCTGTATACTTGCATACCTCACCAAAATAAATTTCTCCCTGTCATGTCTACTCATTTTGGTTTCTTACCTATCAAGATTTGCCACAGACTTTGGATTTAGAGTCTTGGATTTTAGAGTCCACCAGTGAAGCATGGTGGACTCATGAAAGTGTATCCAACTAAAGACTAATTACCACACTTAGTGGAAACTTTTTTGTTTTTTTTTTAATATTTTCTTAATAATGATCCCAGTTAATCACTCCACATCCCCATACCCCTAATTACCCACCTAACACTCTGTCTAAATTTTTCTTAACACTGTGGTTTCCACTATATTTTGCTATGTGATGCTATTTCACTACTCTTTATTTTATTTCTCATCTATTCTTTTTTATTAATATCTTAGTCTGTACTTTGGCAATCTGATATGTTTTAATTCCTTAAAACTGGAACATCCTGTCTTTTTTGTCCATAGTTTTAGACTCTGAGTTGAATTTAAATAGTTTCAGAGATAACTGCAGGTGATGGACATCGATTTGTCTAATTATATGTATGCCTAGGACTAATTTTCCATCTGGATTATGAGCTTCTACAAATAGGAGACAGAAATGGAAAGACTGAAATATTTGCTGCTCTTGATTCTGAGAGACTGAATGTGACAGTCTCATAGTAAGTATGTTTGGTTACGTCCCAAATGTCACCATCAGAAGAAAAACAATTTCAGTAACAATTTTAAGTTTGTTACATGTAAATATTGATATTGACTGCTTCTTGTCAAATCTAATGATCATGAATGTATGTAAGCTTTATTTTAGTATTGTTCTCACTCCATGCAACCAAAGGGTCAAGGTAAAGCTCAGTTGCCCTGACAAGGTATTATTTACAAGATACCATTTATCAAGCATATAGTAAATAAATTGTGCTTTAACTTATCTATTTGAACATATTAGTCTAAATCTGCAATTTCCAAAACATCATTATATTTTGCTTCCAAAGTGTTCTCTATGTATTTATGCATATCTTGACTTGTTCCAGGAGGGAATAAATATGACCAAAATACATGCACGGCAAAATAAAAACAAGTTGGCAAGGATGAGTAAGAAAGCAGTGCTGAATGATACGGAGAGATGATGTAGGGAATAGTTTTGATAGAAGTCGTCTCTTCGATACTGTGTGTCATACATGTATAGAAGTGTTATCATAAAAGGGTAGGGGATAGCTAAGAAACTCTTATTTGACATCTTTGTCAGGTTTATTATTCATCTTAATTACAAAACAAATACATTTGTGTATAGAAAACATTATGACTGTAGAAGACATGTAAGACAGTGTGGCTTCTCTCTTATCTTGTTGCTACATATTTTGCTGCATAGAAAGATCTCATTTTCAAAAGAATAAAATGTACTTGTCTATGTACTCTTTTCCATTTTACAAAGCATGAAATATATGGTAACATAAGTGTAGAGGCTTCCACTAGAGATGGAAATTCATGTTTGATAATGAAATAAGACACATTTGATAAATGCCCATCATACACCAGGTTCTATTTTGAGCTTGTTATAAAGCAATGATATAGAGAGATGAACACATTCTGCCTTTCAGAGTAGATCCCTTAGAAGGAAAGGCAGGGACACATGATTAAAATGCTGAAACAGGTATGAAATTTCACCTCTGGGGAAAGGTCATTCAGGAAAACTGTACGCTATTAAAAAAGTTGAGGAGACTGAACTATATCAGGATAAGACAGGTGCTCACTAAGTAGGACTAATTTAGCTCTCATGGTGAACAGAATTACTATGTAGAGAAAACAGCTGGAAATACATTGTTTTCTATTCTGACAGATGGGAGATAGGTTCTCAAAGGCATGCAGTTTTAAAAGAAATAAGTCAATTTGTGATCATTAACTGAGATGACATTAATTTAAAGAAATATAAAACATGCCATTATGTTTAAATTATGGAGGAGTGTGTTGTAAATGAAGTTGACAGGTTTTGAGGAAGATTAGATCATGTACACAAGCCAAGAGTGTGGGTGAGTCTAGTGTCTGTCTCTGCTCCCCTGAATAATCCATTACAAGGTGTCAAAAAAACAAAAAACCAAGACTCTAGTCAAATGCACTGGCAAAGTTCTCAGTACTTCTTTGTCTTTTGTCTTACTATATCCTTATGTTAAAATCATGGCTGCGGGGGGTATCTTTGTGGATTTCTGTGGGCCTCTCTAGCACTTTGCTTCTTCCTATTCTCATGTGGTCTTCATTTACCATGGTCTCCTATTACTTGTTCTCCTTCTCTGTTCTTGATCCAGCTGGGATCTCCCGCTCCCCCAAGCTCTCTTTCCCTTGACCCTTGCCCTTCACTACCCCCACTCATGTCCAGGCTGTTCATGAAGATCTCATCCATTTCTCCGTCATTGGGAGATCCCCGTGTCTTTCTTGGGGTCCTGTTTCCAGGTAGCCTCTCTGGTGATGTGAGTAGCAGTCCAGTCATCTTTGTTCCACATCTAGTATCCTCCTATGAGTGAGTACATACCATGTTTGTCTTTCTGAGTCTGGGTTACCTCACTCAGGATGATTTTTTTCTAGATACATTCATTTGCCTGCAAACCTCATGATGTCATTGTTTTTCTCTGCTGAGTAGTATTCCATTGTGTATATGTACCACATTTATTTATCCATTCTTCAGCTGAAGGGCATCTAGGTTGTTTCCAGGTTTTGGCTATTACAAACAATGCTGATATGAACATAGCTGAGCAAGTGCTCTTGTGGTATGATTGAGCATTCCTTGGGTATATGCCCAAGAGTGGTATAGCTGGATCTTGGGGGAGATTGATTCCCAATTTTCTAAGAAAGCACCATATTGATTTCCAAAGATACCCCCACAATAGACTGCTGGCAATGGTGAGAGACAACCCGAACTGACCTACTCTGGTGATGGGATGGCCAAACACCCTAATTGTCGTGCTAGAAACCCCATCCAACTACTGAGGCATCTGGATGCAGAGATCCTTGGCTAGGCCCCCGGTGGAGCTCCGGGAGTCCAATTAGCGAAAAAGAGGAGGGTTTATATGAGTGAGAATTGTTGAGACCAAGGTTGGATAAAGCACAGGGACAAATAGCCAAACGAATGGAAACATATGAACTATGAACCAATGTCTGAGGGGTCACCAACTTGATCAGGCCCTCTGAATGGGTGAGACAGTTGATTGGCTTGATCTGTTTGGGAGGCACCCAGGCAGTGGGACCGGGTCCTGTGCTCATTGAATGAGTTGTCTATTTCAAACCTGCGGATTATGCAGGGTCGCTTGGCTCGGCCTGGGAGGAGGGGACTGGACCTGCCTTGACTGAGTCTACTAAGTTGATCTCAGTCCTGGGGGAGGCTTTGCCCTGGAGGAGATGGGAATGGGGGGCAGGCTGGGGGGAAGGTGAGGGGGGCGGGAGGGGGGAGAACAAGGGAATCCATGCCTGATATGTAGAACTGAATTGTATTGTAAAATAAAATAAAATAAAAATTAAAAAAAATCATGGCTGCGTCTCTGCAAGTTTAGTAACCTTATTATTGTTGATTTAAACCATAGTTTCTCACTGAAACCATTGTAAGTTCTCCCTGTCTGCCTATACTGGATCATATCAGGGACTGCAGTATTGAGAGATGCTGAGTAGTTTCTGTATCTACATTTGAGAGATAATTACATGGATATAAAACTGCAGAACATTTATGTCACTTTTAAATTTAGGAATATCAATTAGGACAGTAACATTTTTTACATATTTGAAGTTTTATATATAATATAGGGTTTTCTAAAAAATAGATGTTGATGTCAGACTTTGAGAGGTCTGTCAAACTTTAATGTGAGTCCCTCTAATAATTATAGGTAAAGACATAACTAATAAAACAAATAAGGGCATATATGGTACCCTGAAATGACATAAGAGACAAAGGAAATTATAGCAATTACAATAAATTACTTTAGTTATACGCTTATTCTATAAATTGAGAATAATTAGAAGTTCTTAAACATTTGCTTTAAAATCCTGTACTTCCAGTTAATCACATTGCTTCACAAGGAAAAAAGTCCCCAGAAGGTTATCTATTAATAAATGTATGGGAGTGCTATATATCGAAATGAATCCTATTGTTTTGCAGCTTGGGATTTGCCAGGGCACCAAAATCTTTTAATAAAATCTTATTCTCAATCAGCAAATCCCAAGGATAGTTGTGCATGGCTACTTATTGCTGAACTAGTCATAATAGCCAAGCTATGGAAGGAGTCTAGAAGTTCATAATCAGATGAGTGGATGAAGAAAATGTGATGCACATACACTGGAATTGTATTCAACCATAAAGAGTGACATGATGTCATTTGAAGGAGAATGGATGTATCTGGAATGTATTGTGAAAAATTACATAGTATCACATGCTTTGTATCCTATATGCAATTTCTAAAATATAAAAACACATGAACATAGAAACTGATGGGAAAGTGAAAGAACACTAAAAAGAGAAGGAAGACTTGTGTGTGTGTGTGTGTGTGTGTGTGTGTGTGTGTATGGGTGTGTATGCCTGTACTGGTAATTGATAGGTACACATACATACCTATGTGGCATAAAAAGGGAAGGAGAACTCCAGGCAAAGAATGCAGAACAGAAAAAAAGGAGAGGGCAGGGAAGAAATAAGATATCATATGGTACAAGACAACATATAAAAATGTCATAAAACCACATATTAATATTATTTATTAATTAATATACATTTTATTTATATTATATATTATCTATAATAATTAATAAAATATCTAAATATATTCATAATTAATATTAATTAATTAAATTAAACATAATTTAAATACAAACATATACCATTTATTCAAAAAATTATGAGGACTAAGTGAATACGTCTATCAGTTACTTTTGAGAGGGATAGGGACTTTAACTGAATGGATCTGACTGACACTAGTTTGAACTCAATTTTAGCAACATTTTTGGGAGAAAGGAGGTAGGTTGGGTAGCTAGAAGACGGACTGAAGGAACCTGTGGTCGGGAGGTAGCCTATCTCAATTTTTATTTTTAGCCACTCTTGAACTGTCGGTTCAGGACAACTTTTTGTTTTGGGGAGAGGTCATCACATCTTTCAAGACTATGTTGTTTTTTAGGTGAAGATTGACCACATCACATGTTACATATTGAGAAAAAGCAAAGCATTAGCATTTCAGTGCAAGCATAGCTCTGTGGGAACTTATCTGACCAAAATGAAAATTCCATACAACAAGATGTAATTTTTTTGTTCCGAACAGATTTAGGCTCCTGCTGTTTTATATTAAACAGTGCTGCAGATTTCATGGTAAACTGTAGTGCAGCCTTCATGGGTACCTGGCTTTTCATTTAAAGTTCTGTGATGTTGCCTCTGAATCTTAACTGCAGACTTCTGATTAACAGTTTTGGAAGTTGTATTAACAGAGACCTTTAGAATTTCAGTATTGTATAATTTGAATCTTTTTGATCTTTTAATGAAGGCAAGATACATATTTTTCTCTCCATTTGGTTTGCCTAACAATAAAAATAAATCTTCCATCTTTCTTGTATAAAGCTCAGGGTTACGGAGGCTTCAAATTTACCAATCATACCGTTTTCCTTGGTACACTGACTGCATTCCAGGTTAGTTGCATCTTTTTTTAGACTAAGTTTTCTATAGAGCTTTTTGCCTCTTTTTTTATCTCTAACTGAATACAAGATCACCTTATCAACATGTTCCAAGAAGAACAAAGTACATTTTTACTTCCTGGCAAAGCTATAAAATTCTAAGCTATTTTTGTTTAATTTATTTTATACATATAAAAAATATATGGAACTTCATTTACATACTCATTTCTGTACCATCATGTTGTCTTTAGAGATAATATATAAAATAATCATTTGTCGAGGTAGAGATTATCTAATTTTTACATTTAATGAGCTAATAAAAGGTTTTCAAAACATTTGTTCTGATTTTGAGTTCATTTATAGCTAAGGATAGATAAACAAATTTAGATTAATTAGAAAGTGAGATTTGTTATTTCTTCTGTTTTGAAAACTAGAGTCTTTAAATGGTCATTTAAATGAAATTTAAAAATTGATACTGCAAAACAATGAATAAATTTTAGATTGTATTATTGAAGTTAGAAAAGATAGACAATTATACTAAAGATGTACATTGAAGAAAAACAGTACTAGAAAGTAAAGAGAGTTGCTATATAACGATTACAATTAGCTCATTAAGTCACAATTTTCATTATGTGCATGCTGGATAACGTAGTCTAAAAGTCAAAGAGAAACAGGCTTATCGAAAAGCAGCACAATCAGTGAAAAGAGATTTCTATTTCCTCAATAACCTCCCTTCAAAAAATATTTGCTGATATAGTAGGCACGCTATAACTTTATTGTTTTATTACCCTATCTTTGATTTTCATGAGACTGGGCAGTTTTAATATTTCCTGGTTTTAATTTGATTACATTTTATTGGATTTTGTATATGGAAGCACTTACGTTCTTTGGCAAGCATGTTGTCAGAGAATAATTTAGAGGCGTTGGTTCTTTCTATCATGGTACGAGAAGCAAAGAGTCAGAAGTGTGAGGCAGTGGGTCACATTGCATTCACAGTCAGGAAGCAGATACAGATAAATACCAGTGCTCAGCTGGCATTTTTTTTATTCAGTCTGGGACTTTAGCCTAAAGGATGATGTCCTAAGATTTCAGCCAAAAATTTCCAAAAAACACCTCATAAACAAAATAAAGTGTTTCTCTATTGTGATTTTAAATTCAGGCAAAATGACAATGAAGATTAACCATTTGAAAAAAGTTTGTTGTATGGAAACAAACTTGTTTTTCATGGCATGGGGACAGAGAGATACCAGCAGACAGATATATGGAGCCTGAGTAAACTGTTCACTTACAGGTAGACAAAAATTGGTGATAGTTGGGCCAGTGAAATGTCTTAGTATGTAAAGATGTCTTAGACGTAATTCTTAAGATGATAGAGTTGTAGTCCAAACTCAATCAATTGTATACTTAAACTGAAGTTTTCATATTTATTTTCAGGTCCAAGTAAACAAAGATATTTGGGAAAATATCAATGAAATATTTAGTTTGCAAAGAGTATAAAGTGAGATGATGTCCCTAGGCAAGAAATGAAGTTAGATACAAATATGTTCATGGAACTACAGCGAAATTGTTTACAATTTTAATTCAAAATTATATTTCATAAATGTTGCAGCTTAATAAGGTTTTATAATCAATTAATAAAACAAAAGACAATATTGTCCACCCAAAGTCACCTTCACAAGTAAATACAAGTATCAGCATAGTGTCATTCATAAATCTTTTCTTGATATAGTATTTGAACAATATGGTGTAATGCAATACTATAAACTCCTCTAAATGATGATATGACTAATTTTATGTGTTTATCTGTAGGATCCTCAGGTAGCTTGATTTACTTGAATTACTAGAGTACAGCTAGAAGAGACTATCTCTATCTATCTATTTATATATCTACCTACCTACCTACCTACCTACCTATCTAGTATCTATATCTCATCTAGCTCTCTATGAAAGGAAAACAATGGAGTCATGGTATAGAATAATTTTTGTTTGTGTGTGAATTGTGGACATTATTCTTAAGTACTTGAACCAACTTGTTTTAAGTTAAAAATAATAAATTTCATTTCAAAGAACAAACACAAAAACTTATTTTTAAAAAATAGTGAAATTGGTCAAAATGTTATATAAAAATAATATACTTAGGAAAATAATTAGAAGAAATAAATAAAAATACAATAAAAACAAAAAATTCCAAAAGAATATCCTACATGATTAAGAATTATATTATAATTTATCTTATTATCAATCAAAAATGGATAGGTAGAGACCAGTATAGATTTAAAAGGCTATACTTTGACTTGTATATCTCTACACAATAAATAAACTTGATTTAAAGGCATGTTCCTTTGGAACAATTTAAATACTTACTAACATAAATCTAATAGAAATGAGTACATATGGGAATTAACAGAAAACTGAAGCACAAAGTCGTTATTCTAATAAAGCAATGGCCATACTGATAAAGAAGGCAGTTTTTGACAGTATAACTGTTAAAGATACAGAATGGATATAGTTTAACAGTAGCCACATCAATACGTTAGGGAAACAAAACCTTTAGGAACATATCTGGAAGAAGCACAGAGCCTAAAATTAAATAAGGAAAACATGGAAAGAAATAAAACACATAAACATTTGAAAAATAACAGCTGGAAGTTTCAAGACTCTACTTGAAGTAATGGACAGATAAATGTATAAATAAGATTAATCTTTCACACAATAGAAATAAACATCCTAAGAATATAATTGAAAAATCCTATTCACAAGAAAAATAGAGGGAAGAAATTTCTTGGGAATTATTATGTCAAAAACAATATAATAATTAGTATTAAATAATTTTTTCCTGGATTTTATAGAATAATTAAGTAAAATTAAAGTCAGCTTTGATCCTTAACTGGATAGTTTAATGTTATTACGATGATGACAGCAATATCCTGCATGTTGAATCAAATAATTAGCACAATTCAAAAAAACCTAAGATTCCTTTATACCCCATAAATTCACTAGACTATCAAATTACAAAATACACACGGTAGTGACCAAACAGTGTGGGCAAAGGGACACAGTGATAAAAGACTAACACTTTCCACTTTCAAATTTACAACTTAAGATTCAGTAAAATAAGTAAAGCAATATGACACAGACATAACCATAGATATATTGGACAAAGGAGAATACATATTGTTAAAAATGAGGAGAGACTTTACTGATGATTAACTGACCTCCTCAAGATGAATTATTGTGTGTGTGTATATATGGTGTATGTATGTGGAGCTCAGAGGACAATGGTGTGGAGATTCTTCTTTCCCTCCACCTTTATGTGCTTCTGACATTAAACTCAAGTATTCTGGCGTTCATAACAAGTGTCTTTAATTCAAAGAGTTACATCAGCATCCAGGTAATTCAACTTGAACAGCATGTCCAGTTCAATGGGAACACAATATTTTCCAATGAATAATACAGAACAACTGAAAATACTCATAGAAAAAGATGAAGTATTACCCCACCCTAAACTATATGAAATGGTTTATGGTCTAGGCATGGTGGTGAACATATGTCCTCCAAAAATGTATGAGTATGAGACAGGAATACTGGAGACTGCAGTCAGCCTGGGCTGAGTACAAACACATGGTTCAAAAAACCAAATAAACACACAGACACACACACAGACACACACAGACACACACACACACACACACACACATATGATATTTTATTTGTGCTCTAGCAAATAAAGCTTGCCTGGGGTCAGAGGAGAAAGCCAGCCACTATAATATACATAGAGGTCAGGCAATGGTAGCACACAACTTTAATCCTAGCATTCAGGAGGCAGAGATTCATTCAGATCTCAGTGAGTTCAAGACCGCACTGGGAACAGAGCCAGGCATGGTGACACACACCTTTAATCCCAGCACTAGTTAACCATAGAGGTCTGGAGGTTTATACAGACAGACAGGAAGTGATAGAGCTAGGTGCAAAGTGGAAGTAGTGTAGCTAGGCAGAGAGAGGAAGTAAGATGACAGGGCACAGAAACATGTATAAGGCATGAGTAAACAAGAAGCAGCTCTCTTGGGCTGAGGATTTCCTAGTGGTAAGAACTTGTGGCTGGCTTTTTCTATTCTTCTGATCTTTCAGCTTTCACCCCAATAACTGGCTCCAGGTTTTTTATTAATAAGACTGTTTAGAAATTAATGTTACGCCGGGCGGTGGTGGCGCATGCCTTTTATCCCAGCACTCGGGAGGCAGAGCCAGGCGGATCTCTGTGAGTTCGAGGCCAGCCTGGACTACCAAGTGAGTTCCAGGAAAGGCGCAAAGCTACACAGAGAAACCCTGTCTCGAAAAAAACAAAAAAAAAAAAAAAAAAAAAAAAGAAAAGAAAAAAAAAGAAATTAATGTTACAATATATAAAAACAAACAACTTTATAAACACAAGAAAGGAGCTAAAATTCTAAACTGACAAAGTATAATGTAGGAGTGCTTTTCCTAAGTGGGATTTGGCCACAGTTTTCCTAGGACAACAAAAGAGGATGACAACAACACAATCAACTTGGATTTTACGAATATTAAAATGTGTATGCTTTAAGGGACACCATTAGAAAAACAAATAGTAAAACCCTAGGAAAGAAAATATTTGTAAATTATATATATATATATATATATATGTGATATATAGTTTATATATATAATATATGGGATTTTATTCAGAATAAATATGAATGTATTCCTACTTCATAACACAAAAATATTAACTCAACTAAAAATATTGAAGAAATTATATATATATATATATATAGTCAATAACTATATAAAATATGCACAATATAATCTGAAGCCTGGAAATCCAAATCTGCAATGAGATAAGGCTTCATTGAAACAGCCACACACTGAAAGATAGGTGGCAATAATGTTACTAAGAACATGAAACAAGTAATACATTTGGAAAACAATTTGTGAATCTCTCAAATGTTAAACACACATTTACCATATAATTGAACAGTTTTTTTCTCAATGGCATTTTCAAGAAATAAGAATATTTTTATACAAAACTTGAATGTAAGTATCTGCTATCCAATCCCAAGTGGCCGGCCCTAAATTTATATATGCATATGAACAACACTATATAGACTCAGTAAGATTCATTTTATTTACATACAATAGTTTTATTGTATATGTGTGTGTGTTTGTGTGTGCGTGCGTGCTTGTTTGTGTGTGTGTATAGCAATAATAATTGCTGAAGAAGGCAGGTGGTGGTGGTGCACCTGGCGGTGGTGGCGCACGCCTTTAATCCCAGCACTTGGGAGGCAGAAGCAGGCAGATCTCTGAGTTCAAGGCCAGCCTGGGCTACAGAGTGAGTGCCAGGAAAGGCGCAAAGCTACACAGAGAAATCTTGTCTCGAAAAACAAAAACAAAAACAAAAAATTTGCTGAAGAAGAAGAGGAGGAAAAGTATGTGGAACACGGGAAGAGTTAGAAGGGAGAGAAGGAAAGATTAAAATGATGTAAAGACAGTACATGGATAGGAAATAACAACCAAAAGATCCACAAATGTAAATACTACCCAAATCTTCATAAAAGGATAAACTGATAAGTATGGCATTGTATGTTCAAATGTTAGAATATCATTATGTAATAAATATTAAATATTGTGAGAGAGATGCACTGTGAGACAGATATATCACATTAATAGGCTAATTGTGGAAAGCCACTTATCAAATACAGATGGTCTCCTATAGGGATGTTTTCTATATAAAGTGTAGACGACACATCTTTGTCCTCTTAAATAACTAATGAATGAAAATTCTGGATTAGGGATGACTGTAGAAGGACAGCTAGTGGGGATATGTGTGTGGGAATGCTGCTTCAAATATTCTTTTTTTTTTTTTTTTTTTTTTTTCTGTAATTTTTTTTTTTTAATTTTTATTTTGCAATACAATTCAGTTCTACATATCAGCCACAGATTCCCTTGTTCTCCCCCCTCCCGCCCCCCTCACCTTCCCCCCAGCCCGCCCCCCATTCCAATCTCCTCCAGGGCAAAGCCTTCCCCACAGACTGAGATCAACCTGGTGGACTCAGTCCAGGTAGGTCCAGTCCCCTCCTCCCATGCTGAGCCAAGGGACCCTGCATAGGCCCCAGGTTTCAAACAGCCAACTCATGCAATGAGCACAGGACCCGGTCCCACTGCCTGGATGCCTCCCAAACAGATCAGGCCAATCAACTGTCTCACCCACTCAGAGGGCCTGATCCAGTTGGTGACCCCTCAGCCATTGGTTCATATTTCATGTGTTTCCGTTTGTTTGGCTATTTGTCTCTGTGCTTTATCTGACCTTGGTCTCAACAATTCTCTCTCATATAAACCCTCCTCATTCTCGCTAATTGGACTCCCAGAGATCCACCTGGGGCCTAGTCATGGATCTCTGCCTCCAGGTCCATCAGTAGTTGGATGAGGTTTCTAGCACGACAATTAGGGTGTTTGGCCATCCCATCACCAGAGTAGGTCAGTTCGGATTGTCGTTCGACCATTGCCAGCAGTCTGTTGTGGGGGTATCTTTGTGGATTTCTGTGGGCCTCTCTAGCACTTTGTTTCTTCCTATTCTCATGTGGTCTTCATTTACCATGGTCTCCTATTCCTTGTTCTCCCTCTCTGTTTTTGATCCAGCTGGGATCTCCCACTCACCCAAGCTCTCTTTCCCTCGACCCTCGCCCTTCACTACCCCCACTCCTGTCCAGGCTGTTCATGTAGATCTCATCCATTTCTCTGTCGTTGGGCGATCCCTGTGTCTTTCTTGGGGTCCTGTTTTCCAGGTAGCCTGCCTGGTGATGTGAGTAGCAGTCCAGTCATCCTTGTTCCACATCTAGTATCCTGTTATGAGTGAGTACATACCATGTTTGTCTTTCTGAGTCTGGGATACCTCACTCAGGATGATTTTTTTCTAGATCCATCCATTTGTCTGCAAACCTTGGAATGCTCAACCACACCACAAGAGCACTTGTTCAGCTATGTTCATATCAGCGTTGTTTGTAATAGCCAGAACATGGAAACAACCTAGATGCCCTTCAACTGAAGAATGGATAAACAAAATGTGGTACATATACACAATGGAATACTACTCAGCAGAGAAAAACAATGCTTCAAATATTCTTGATGTCTTTTGTGCTAAAGTTTCAAAAGCTCTATGTCTACACTAAAATTCTTTAAAAAGACATTCATGATTTAAATTGTTTTACTTACGGTCTTTCAAAATAAATATATTCTATCTTTATCACTTACCTACGTTTTATGAAGCTTTGTGAGTCATCTAAAAGTACCAAGGGAAACTTTGGTTGGACAATTAAGCAATTTTATTGTAGTTCTGTTTACAATGGAAATGTTATGAAATAATTACCTGTCAAAGCTACAGACTTGATTAATTAGCTGTAGACAGTAGATGACTAAGGTAATCCCTTATGACATTGATTTTGTATAGTAACAACAGGCAATAATTATATTTATAAATAAACACATTAGGAAACACACTAGTGCAAAATATTTATGCCTACAAATTTTTATGCCTTATAAGCATAACATAGTGACTTCTTTAGAAGATGAGGAATACTTTTTTCATCATGTCATATTTCTTTTTTGCTTATAAAAGTTTTACACTGTTGCTATACGTGTATGTGGGTATAAGATTAAGATTTAGAATTTAATAATAAATTATTCCAGTCTAAAAAGTGTTAATAAATATTTTTCTAAGGGCCATGATTATACTTGCCCCAAGAAGATGGCTAGCTTCCTCTTACTAGGCATGGCTTCTCTTATGTTGAGTAGACCTAAGGTCCAATTAGATGTTGTCACTGACATATGAATGCCATTTATTGCCCCTTAACAGATATTGTGGTTCATAGGTGTTGCAGCTGGGTAGGACTATTAATTGTTTCTCTTTTTTTGGCAGTTTGAATATTATTTTTGGTACCATAGAACTTAGAACGCAAGAAGGGTGCTTTTAGCTTAGATTCAGCTTAAATAATCAAAGTCATGCCTGTGGTATCTCCAGCAATATATATCTATAAATATATGATTTTGGGGAATAACTAGGAGTGACCTCAACTATTCAAATGGGGGTTTCTCATGTCTGGTACAGGGTAATGGGATTTTGTTGGTCAGTGGTTCTCATAAGGAGCTCTGGCATAACTTCCTCTAAGATAGATATACAGATAGATATACAGGTGATAGATGATGGATGGATAGATAGATAGACAGACAGACAGATAGATAGATAGATCAATAGATGATAGATGATAGATAGACAGAAAGATATATGATAGACACACAAGCAGCCAGGCAGACATACATACAGACAGACAGACAGATAGATAGATAGATAGATAGATAGATAGATAGATAGATAGATAGATGTAGGTGTAATACATACAGATATATGTTGTATATATTTTACAGTTTTTGGTAAATGGAAGATAATATGAACCTTCGAAGCCTTTCCTAACAATGTTACTTTATTTATCCCTTGTCTCTCCTTCTATGTTGATCACCCATCATAAGGGAAACTTCTCCTTAGAGCAAATAGAGACCAACCCAGAAAATTACAACTAGACACAACGCAGAGATCAGTGACTATGGGAAGCTCATCTTCTATGGAAACATCTACATCTATGTCTCAGGAAACATTGTTGAAGAAGGGTAAGAAAGAATATAAGAGTCAGAAAACCAAGGAGTCTACTGTGAAACAGTCTCTCCTAGAAATGGCTTCCTAAACAATTTTGGAAAAATGACAATATCAGTGGACATGCTAATGTGAAATGCAGATAATTCCATGAGATTCTACTCTTAGACAAAGAACCACAGGGCTACTAATAACTGCTGGAAGTAGGAAAATTAGCATGCCTCAGGGATGACCCCCTTATTAATTACTCAATATAGAGTAGTGAGCCCTGAAACCATATATAAGGAATAAAACAATGAAAAGAACTCAGCAGGTCATATTTATATATTTTTGTGTGAGTCTGTTAAAAGGGTATCAAGTATTTATTAAGACATAAAATGGGGAAAATTAACTCACAGACACAGAACCAAGTAAACAGCCATCATTGTCCTCTGTTCTGCCTAGGAGTGAATATATCCAGCTGTCATATCTCTGATCACCCCAAGAGAGCAGTCATGTACCCTTTCTCAGATTTTAAGAAGTCACATAACCTGTGAGGAGGCCCTGCACTAAGGCTGTTACTCCAAAGGTATTGGTGGAACAAATATCCACAACATTTCCCGTTTTTGTCTAAGTAAGAAGGTTCTAAACCTAATACAAAACTATATACCATAAGAATGATTATCAAGTATTTTCCAGGAGAAAGAAAGGATAATTACATAAACAAAAAAAGAACTACAACCAACAAGAACAATATCAAGCAAGAAACACATACTAAATGTCCACACCATAAGTAAATGGCAAATTACAGAGATTACTCCAATAGCTGTCCTATCCAGAAGAATCTAAATCTAGTTCTTGATATGTTCTTAGCTAAGATATGAGAGGAATGTAACTGTAACCATCTAGTCTAATGCTATGGGATGGTCTTACTGTATGCTGTGAATATGTGTACCTGGCTAATAATAAGCCTAAGCCATAGGCCAAATGGTTTGTAATTAATATAAGCCTCTGTGTCTTTGTTTGGGACTGAGTGGCTGTGGGACACAGAAAAAATTCTGACTACATCTGTGCATACATATTTATATATTTATACATGTATGTAACAATAAGGGTCAATTTGTGAGTGGAAGGAATAGACAGAGTTGAGGGGAAGCTACAGAGTTGAGTCTAGAGGGGGAACTTGAAGGGGGAAAGTGATGTAATTCTATTTCAATTTTAAAAAGGTATTAGAATAATGTTGACATGGAATAATCTGTTGTTGTGTTGTTTTGCTGTTTTAGCCTTGGTTTTGGTTTTTTCTTTGGTAGTTTTGAGACAAATTTTTACCACATAGTCAAGCCAACCTTGAACTCAGTGTCCTCTTTCATCTACCTCCTGAATTGTTCCACATCATCCAGTTAAGTCTCAAAAATATTTTAATATAAAAAAGAGATACTAACATATGTCCTCTCCATTATTTATGGAAAATAGTGTGAGGCTGAAACTGTTTCCTAGAGTACTTACAGAAATTTCTAATACGGTATTAGAGCTGAGTCTGCTCTTCTGCTTGTTGACCTTCAGTGCAAAATGATCAGAAAACTGCACAGTTCTCACATCCAGCTATGCTGTCCCCAAGCTTCCATCTGAGAACCTACACAGTGACCCTGAAAATTCCTTCATCACACTGGTGATGAATCACTTTAAAGAAAGGAGAAGGAGGAGCAGAACTAACTCATCAATGATGACATGCACCAGATGCTACAGAGTGCTGTCTCAGCACTGGGCAGAAGCATTCATGTTCACAACCAGGGAATAAATGAGCAAATTGCCTGGTCAGAACATTAAAAAAATGATGCAGATTATACTTCCTCTCCTTGGATTTTTCAGTGACTAAGGAGCATGGACTCATCAATGTCTCTTGCAAGGAATCAACAAACTATTATTTTATCTTTCTCTTCAGTTCATATAAAAGTTGTTTGTCACCCTAATTGCAAGAAGTGAGCTGTCTAAATCATCAAAGCACATTGAGCACATCAGAGAAAATATATTCCTTCCTCTCTGGCCAGTAACTATCATGTTCAGGAAAAAATAAAAGGAGTTAGCAATGTTCACTTTAGTGCCAAATTGAGCATCTGTTAGTGATACTTCTTCAACATCAACTTTATTGTTATCATTACTGCCGTTGATGACACTTTTTTTTCCATAGAAAATGCCTCTGGCAGAAAAATTTATATTTCGAAATGAAGAACCCAAGAAGGAATGAAGGATAAGGCTCAGATTAATTCAAGCATGATAATAAAACAATCATAATATCAATGAAAATAAATCATTGGTTAGCTTATTTGTGTCAAAGGAAACTAGTGAGAGAGCTCACATTACAAAAAAAAATCTTCTTGTTAGATCTGTGCTGCAGAAGTTATCTAAGGTCATATTCTAGAACCTGTTCTGCCATGAATGATGTTTTTTCAGGTAAGGATGGTGAAGGAGGAGCACAAGTGTTAGATATGAAGATGGCTAGGGAGAAAGACATCTCAAAGTGAAGTGCAAAGAAAAAGTGTGGTATGTGTAGAGCAGAACCTGTGAGTAGCCCACAGTGAAACACAGAAGAGAGAAGAGTGCAGGCAGGGCAAACCATGTTTATTCATGAGCCAGGGCCACGAGCTGCTATGCAACTCATATACAAAGACCAACATTGCTAATAATTACTGATATGATGACACAGATTTTTTTAAATAAATTTCTGATTTGGCATTTAAGTTTTCTTTTCTAGAACCATCTTGCAGACTGACCTGTATCCAATTGCATGCAGCAGGAATCCATAATCTCATCTGTGGCCAAGGTCTCCGCAGCTGCTGTTTTATAAGATTTAGAAATAACATATCTACTTTCTAGTTTCTAAGGAAGCAAGTCCTTGTATGATTATTTCAGTTTCTTTTGTTAATCCAAATTTTCTGATGCTATCTTAATGATCTGTGTCATTCTACATATGTCCCTGGTGCCAGAGTGCTTTGCCTTAGAGGCAGATCCTGAAATATTTGAAATATTATCTTACTTGGGACAGAAAAATTATAAAACTGTGTATAAACCATAAGTATATACAGAGATTTTGATTTCACAGATGATAACGACCCATGCTCTCATTAAAATCTTTTGTAAAAAGTCACCACACTGATATGAGAAAGGGAAGACTATGCAGTCTACTTATTATTCCAGAGGAGTTAATGGAAGTATTTACTCAAACTTGTACTTGAGACCATTTTTCTAATTCATCCTCCCTTCTTATCAAAAGGAAATTCATTTATTAAATATTAAATATAAGCCACACACAGTTGTATTTCAGTGATTAGGAAATATTACATTTAAAAGAGACAGTACCAGCCCAATAGTCTAGCAGAAAGAAGTACAGAACAAAGATTCTTACTTGATTGCTTACTTGATTGATTGATTGATTGATGTCATTGAATTCTGAAGTGTTTGCTTTCATTCGCAGTCTTTGTGGCTAATGTTATACTATCTTACTTACACTTAAAATATAAATGATAGTCAAGTGGTGGTGGCACATGCCTTTAATCTCAATAAGTGGAAGGCAAAGGCAGGTGGATCTCTATGAATCTGAGGCCAGACTCGTCTACAGAGCGAGTCCCAGGATAGCCCAAGCTACACAGAGAAATCCAGGCTCAAAAAAACAAAATAAGTTAAGTAAATAAATAAATATTATTAAATCATTTTGGTTTAATCAAGAATCACCTAGGGGATAAGTAAAGTTCACTTCTTCTAACTAAGGGGAGAAGAATTTCCTTGAATACAGGGGGCAGTATTCAATAAGTAAGAGACCAGGATGGAGTAAGAAAGGAAATAAGAAAACCGAACAGAGCTGACATTCTGTCTCCATCTTTTTAGTACCTCTAGCCCTACTGTCATCCACTCTCTAATTTCTGAGATGAGTTACTCTACCAGATGCTTCAGCCACCGTGATGTTCTACCTTGCCAGTGGCTCAGTACTGACAAAGTTGAAGATTGTCAACCTTTGAAACCATGACCTAAAATGCATGGCCTCTCCCTTAAATTTTTTTATGACATACATTTTTTTTAAGGCAAAGTAAAACAATTTATTATTTCCTTTTAGCTTCCTTCTGGCTTTGCCAATCCAGGTCTTCATAATGAACAAAATACATAAAATTCATGTACTTCTGAAGTCTAATCTAAACATTCCTTTGTCTTTCCTGCACAGCTATCATGATTCCCAACTCCTCTCCATTATTCATATATCGACCATCACCCACAGCAATCAGTCATTGTAAAATATCAGGTAGTTATCTTGTTCTCTCAGCTTTACATTCCTTATGAGGCCACATTTACATTTGGATAAAAATCTTTCCATCTTTCTCTTTCATTTACTGCTAACCTCCCTCAGATTATTTCATCCTTCACCACTATGAACCTCACACAATCCCTTCCTTGTACCACTGGGTCAACTCTTGCCTCAGTTATCTGCACTTGGGCTCTGTTAATATGGTATTTTCAATAATAATTGTGTGGTTGGGTTATTCTTGTCTTTGAGACATCACCTCCACTTCCACTATCTGTCTCTTTGCTGACATTAACTGGTGATTCTAGAAGAGAGGGTCCTACAGCTTTGTTCCTTGTTAAATTTCCAGTCCCTTCAATATTATTTGACATTGGAGGAACTCAATAAGGGCTTTGCTTAACAGGCAAATGTGATCCCTTATTCACATAGCAACCCTACTTGTTATGTTAAGGTGAAACCTTACCTCTTCCATTGTTGTTGAACTCATCAAATAGGACATTCCATGCTGCTCTAACATCTCAAATATATTTCAGGTAAGTATCCAAGTAAATGTATTGCTTAGTAAAAATAGAAGGCAGTATTAGTTTACCTGTCTGTCAGCATTACAGAAAGTGATGAAATAATATCAGATATTTTCCATAAAAGGAGTCATTTGTAGTTTAGACATTCCCATTGCAATTTAAATACTACATGGAAATGTGTAATGCAATATTCTGGTTTTGCTTTAAGTTAGTCTGTAAACATTTAATCTCAGTGGCATTAGAATGAAGCATTGGGGGTAGCTTATTTCAGAATTTAGATTTAAGTATTTTTGGTCTGACTTGTTATTCATAAATTGTTTTCTCTTTCTGACTGTGAGAAAACATTTGTTTGTAAGAACATTATACAGGTAAAATTAGGAGTGAAGTCCATGAATGTGTTATTAAAGAATTGTAGCCAGTTCATAGTGTGATAAAATTTATAACATATGGCCGGGCGGTGGTGGCGCATGCCTTTAATCCCCGCACTCGGGAGGCAGAGCCAGGTGGATCTCTGTGAGTTCGAGGCCAGCCTGGGCTACCAAGTGAGTTCCAGGAAAAGGCGCAAAGCTGCACAGAGAAACCCTGTCTCGAAAAACCAAAAAAAAAAAAAAAAAAAAAAAATTATAACATATGTATCTTGCAAAGTTATATGTAGGCATGATTTTTGAGAAGAAAATGCTAGAAATGTAAGATGCAATGTAAGAAAATTGTCTGAATATTGTTTAAAGATTGACCATTGAGGCCTGGGTGTTTGGTTCAGTGGAGAAAATGTGTATTGTACAAGCCTGATGACTGAAGTACAAATCCTGAAAACTCAAGTAAAAGCCAGGCAGATGATATGCCTCCTGTAATCCTAGCACCTGAGAGACAGAGACAGGGTATTCCCAGGACAAAATGGCTACATAGTCTAGCCAAACTGTGAGCTCTATTATCAGTAAGGAATATCCCTCAATTAGATGAAAAGGCAGCAAATTCCTAAAAACCATTCACAATCAACCTGCACATGCATGAACACATACAGCCACATATATGTGCATATTTCACCAACATATGCAAATATGCACGCACACAATCATATACATTACTCATGCATCCCTGTTAAGATAACTGCCTTTTTACATGCTTCAAAATATAAATTAAACTGAGTGTAGTTTCCTAAGATTTATATTGTCCAAGTGTTATTTCTAAGAGTCTGTATGAAACATCTATTTACTAAACTCTCCAGAGTTAAAGTGAAACAATTACTGAAGACCAATAATACATTATTAGTCATTATTTAATGACTACATGCAAGATAACTTCATTCTTTCTTTCCTACTCTAGTTTTGTCCCTCCTGTTAGCCTTCCCTTTCCTTGCTGTGCAGGTGAATGACTTCTCACGGGAACTGGTGTCCAATAATTCTCAGAAGTGATAATGAAAAAATAAGTCACATTATTTTATAATGTGCCTATGAAACTTTACTATTGATGGTTAAATCAGATTAAAGTCATAGAGATACCTGACTCTGAGCATTAAAAAATGCAGGGGTGGGGTAAGGTATATTGAAAGAGATGGAAACTATCTAATAATATTAAGACTCATGAAATTGATCTAGCTTTTAATGGCAACCCTCAATCGTTTTCTCAGTCCTAAATCTCTACTGCAATAATTTTGATTGTTCATGCTGAGAAGTCAGATGGTTTCACATTAATACCTACTTACTATGGTGATTTATGTTGTATAGTTTCAAACTGAGCCCTAGAAATCTGTGTGATCTAACTATCATTGATTTAAAACAACATTTCCTTTCATTGAAAGCATTATCTCTCAATGAACTAGTAAAATGGCTCATACAAACAGAAAACAGAAATCCACTAAATCAATCCAGGCTTTCCCATAAGACCTTTTTGAGCACTAATATCCATTTTCAAGAACTTGAGGTTTTGTTCAACACAACAGTGTTTGCAGTATTATGCTTGTAACTTACTGGACACATTCTCAGTGATATTGTGAACAAACAAGTTAAGGTTGTATTCTTGACAGAAGAATTTAAAGATGAAAAGTTAAAATATTCAAGATTCAAAGATCTCCCGTAAAGTGATAAAATGAAATAGAACAGTCAGAACACAACCCTCTTCCTCGTACCACAAACGCTATGTCTTTTAATCAAAGAAAAACTTCACTTCTGAAAGCTAAATTAACAAATGCACATTCTTGTTCCTTCTCACAGAGCAGAGAATACATTGAAATACAACTACATGAAATAAATCAGGCCTGACATTACTTCTTGTAAGTACCCTAAGAGCTAAGTGGTAGATTAACATTTGGACATGGATTGGGTAAGCGTGGAAAGAAGGCAGTTCAGAGTCATAACCATGTGTTAAAAGTGAGCAACGATATAACTGAGTGACCCCAATCCTACTTTCTGCCTTACTTTGTTCTGTTTGGGAAAAGTGGATTTTTTTTTCTTTTTAATTTAAAAAGGTGTCTGGTCTAACAGAATACTAAGGCACGAGGTAGTTGCTGTTCTCTCACTTACAACATACTGGAAAGAATCAAAATCCATATCATTATAGATAGGAAAACAAACACAACAAAATAAAACAAAACAAAACAAAACAAAAAAAACAGCAAAACACAGGCACCAGCCTTAGCTCACCAAACAAATTAATGAAAACAACAGAGGATATTCCAAGTGTTCTCATTTCTACTTAGATGACTTTATGTGACAATAAAATTAAGAAATGGAATTTTCCTCTCAGTTGTTTTTGGAAGAATACTCAGGCAATTACCAAAACCATCATAGCCTAGAATTGTTTATATTTCTCTTTAAAGGAATGAACTTTAAAACCTATTCACACATTTTACTTAGTATAAAAAATAGTTGGGCATCCTAGAGAAATAATGAACGTTATTTACTTATGTGGTCCATAAACCACTCTGAATATTTTCTCATTTTAATTAAACTAAGCAATAGCTTCAAAGTTTTCAAATAAATGAAGTATCACTAAGAGATAGCTTCATATCATGAAAAATACTAAGCTTTCATTTATATAGTAGGTCATTTGAGCATATTTCTGAGCCAAATTACATAGGTTAGAACTGTGGGTTTCATAGAGGACATTTCCCCACTAGGTTTCCAAAGCCTAAGGTCTCCCAGTCACCTTTGGTCCTTTGAAAGGGATGTTGGAGATGGAGTTCCAGTGAAGGAGCAGAGTGGAGGCCTACCCCAACAAGTTCCATTGGGTCCTGTGGACCCTTCCAGGACTGACTCTGCCTAGGAGAAAGAGTTTGGGTGTGGATCATCTGTGTTGAGTAAATTCCACAGTCTCCAAACTTACATTTTGTTGAGAGCTTTGTTTTAGTGTAACATTTCCCAAACCTCCTTTCTCATGATCTTTTATGCTTTTTATTTACCATTTTTCAATCATTGACAAAAAACTTCAAAGTGTTTTTTGACAATAATATATGCTTGTTTTAAAAATTATTGGGATATGGCTTAGCAGGTATAGGCACTTGCAACCAAGCTTGATAACTTGAGTTTGCTCCCTGGGCCCCATGTGGTGGAAAGAGAGAAAGACTCATGTTAAGTTGTCTTTTGACTTTTACAAGTGTATCTTGGCACGCAAAGAACAAATAAGTAAATAAATAAAATATGTACTTTAAAAATAGATATATTAACTATCTCCTCTGAAATATCAACCATCTCTTGGATGAACACAAAGCTGAGTGCCCTAGACTTGAATTGTGTCTTTCATACAGAGTCCATTCCTGGCTTCTCTCAATCTCAATCATTGATATTTTTGGATTTCTATAAAGCATTTAAGACAGAGCCTCACACACTCTCAGTTTTCTTTTTTTTTCTTTTTTTCCACTTTTCTTTATTAAGAAATATTCTACTCACTCTACATACCACCCACAGATCCCACCTTCTCCCTCCTCCTACCCCCCAGCCCTCTCTCCCAAGCCACCCCACATGCCCACATCCCCCAAATCAAGGTCTCCCATAGGGAGTCAGCAGAGCCCAGCACACTGAGCCTAGGCAGGTCCAAGCCCCTTCCCACTGCACCAAGGCTGCGCAAGGCGTCACAACACAGGCACCAGGATCCCAAAAGCCTGCCCATGCACCAGGGACAGATCTTGATCCCCCTGACTGGGGGCCCCCCAAACATTTCAAGCCAATCAACCGTCTTCCGTATCCAGAGGGCCTAAGATGTTCACACCCTTCCTAGACTTCCTGTCATCACATTCCTGGCTGAATCTCCCACCTAAGTCATAAGTAATGGATCGTCAATCTGCATTACATGGCTTTGGTTTTAGTTTTTATTATTATGTTTTGTTTGTTTGTTTGGTGTTTGTAGCCTGAGACAATATTCTTAATATCATCACAATTGTTTATGTTTTTATAAATTATTTTTATGTTTCTAGGTGCAATTAAGCACTAACTTAAGTTTCTGGGAGAATCAACACCCCTATTCCTGTTCACTCGCTTTTTTATAATGAGCAAAAAGTCTAAAATGTTAGGATTCTGCCATGCTCCAGCTGTATGACCGCACATGCACAGTTCAGGAATTAAGCAAAGGGTCTTGTGTCTTATGTCATCAGTGTGTGCTGGCGCACACAATCAGCGCATGTGTGGTGTAGCTCCTAAAGCCCGCCTGTGCGTCTTCACCAGGAACCCTTAAAAAGCCGGCTGCAGACACCCACCCTCTTTTTCTGTTCTCTCTCCCTCCACCTCACCATCATTCTCTCTGCTCCTCCTTGTGTGCTCCTTACCAGGCCTGGTTCTCTTCTACCCCACCCCATCCCTCTTCCTCCTAATAAAGCTCTGAAACAAACAAACAAACAAAAAAAGAACTGCAGGTTTCCCAACATTACTGTTCTGCAACAGAATTCAGAATTTAGGGAAGCGACTTATCTTGTCTCTGTACCTGGTTATTTGGCTTTTAAATATGGAGAACAATGGTGTTACCCTTGACAATTCATGTGGATAAAAATGAATAATGTTAATGTCATTAATGTATATTGTTACGTATATTTAAAACTTATAAAACTTTCCAATATGAAACTATGACCATTTAGCTCTGCATGAAAGAGCTGGTAATGTAATTGGGTTGTTTAAACCACAAAATTTGATTTTCCATGGTTTTGAAAGGTTTAAATCTAAGGAAACACTTGTTAGTATGGTCTGTTTCTGAAGAAAGCAATCTTCCTAAAAGATATTTGTCACTCTTTGTCCTTTGTATTGATGTGCTTGTATGTGTGAGTGTGTGTGTGTGTGTGTGTGTGTGTGTGTGTGTGTGTGTGAGATGCTGAATGAGGGAAGTTAGAGATGGAGACTGCCTACTCTTCCTATAAAGATATTAATTCTGTAGAATTCTGGCCCCATTCTTTTGACTTCAATTGACCTTAATTACTTGTATAAGATCTATTAGTATAAATAATTATAGTTGGAAATATATATTACTACTAACTATATTTTTGTGAATACTATTTTCTATTCTATTAGTTATTTTAACTGTCTGAAATAATATTCCTTCAAATTATATCATTATAAATTATGTCTATACATATTTCTGTAGTATTATAATGTTATACATATATATATATACACACACACACACACATATATGTAGCTTTGTTTCTGGGTTGGATATAAAAATATATATACATATCTATATAAATAATATATTCAGATTTATTGAAGTAGATTTATATTTTAATAGAGATTGGTTTAATTACATCACAATATCTGTTATATAGAGACATATATATATATATATATATAATTTGTATATGGAATATTCTGTATCTCAAGTAGATTCATATTTTAAATAGACTTTGGTTTAATCATATAACAATATCTGATTATCTGCATTTTTCAATGTTTGTTATCAGTTCTGAACATTCTGTTGCTTGTGAATTATTAGTAATTAACTGTATAATGATTTTGAATTCTTTAAGATTCCTATTTTACCTGCTATCTTTAATGTGAAGTAGAATTATTTTGAGACATGCTGACATATGTTGTTTTCTTATTCTCACCAAGGCACCTACTCCTCGAGTGCCCCTGTTCAGTGAGAAATAATATTGCCATTGATATTTATCTCATATACTTTACTTTGCTCAGCCCTCAGGCTCATTGAGGCTGAAATCTACCACCTTACCTTTTCCAGTTCTTTTAGGAAGACCCCTCTGGATCACTGAACAATGAATACCACAGCCTAGAATTAAGTAACTTCTGTGTTTCTTGATTAGCCATTTGCTGGGAGTTGGATGGTCTGGAAAATTCAGAGATCTAACTTCCAACAATGTCCATTCTAACCTGAATTTGAATTTACATGAGTTTGTTCATTAAGTTGAGATAAAAAATAGAGATCCCTAGGTCCTTCACCAATATTCCATTCCCAGTTCTTCAAACTGAGTTTCACATGTGGTCAAACCTGATTGAAATCTAGCAATAAGATTTCTTTCCCTCACATGAACAAAAATAAAGATATACAAAATGTTCGATGTATTTATATGCAGTAATTCCTATAAATAATTTTTTTTTTTTTTTTTGGTTTTTCGAGACAGGGTTTCTCTGTGTAGCTTTGCGCCTTTCCTGGAACTCACTTGGTAGCCCAGGCTGGCCTCGAACTCACAGAGATCCGCCTGGCTCTGCCTCCCGAGTGCTGGGATTAAAGGCGTGCGCCACCACCGCCCGGATAAATAATTATTTTAAGTACTCTTTTGACAGACTCATGTTAAAATGTGGTCATGATTTATACAATAATTAGGAAAAGTATTAACATCCTCATTTAATCCTTTTCTAAAAATACTATGCCCCCAAACAACACAGGCTATTGACATTCTTTTTGATTGTCTATAAGAAGTATATGTTAAGACCCTGCTTCTGAATACCCCACGAAGTATGATAAAAGCACATAGAGAAATCAAGTAGGTATTGTCCAAAAATTTCTCCATGCTGACTAGTTTTCATAGTACCAAAGGTATAATGCAGCATCCCGAGTAGACAATTCATCAATAGTTTTACCTAGCTACAAACCCTGTGAGCTACAATAACAATCAACATGGCAAGATAAATAAAAGTCAATAGTGGCACGAACATCAGCAGGAAAAGCACACACCTATTATTGGATTTAAGACTTGCTCCACAGGAGGAAATATATGTCTGGTACTATGAGTCTAGACAGGTACCCATGTTTAGGAAGATCATATACCATTGGGGTGAACCTAGTACTATTGTTTTGCTAAACGGACATAGAATCAAACTATTCTCTAAATTCATATCTCCATACTCCTAGTGTAGTATAGCTCTCAGATATCATCAAAGAGGTTTCATTGTGCAATGAACGGTTGATAACACAGAAACTCACAAGTCCATGTTCAGAGAAAAATTGTTAGTAGAGTGCTCAGGCACAAATGGAACATCTATATCACACATGCTCCAGACAAGGCTCAGGGACCAAGATGAGATAGAAAGTTATGCATGAGAAGTTGGAAAGAACAGGAGCAAAACTGTGAACATGACAGGACTTCTGTACTCATAACTCACAACAGCTATGTTCACATGCATAAGACCGGGATACAATTAAGCCTCTCAAATCTCCATCTTAGAGAGGGAGGAGTTAATAAGCCCTTACCCCTAGATGAGGAACTATTGATTATTTATGTTTTTTAGGGTGGGAGAACCAATTTTCCTAAAGAGTGTGCACACTAGTAGGTCTACCATACTCAACTGGATAGTACCACACCCATGATTATGGGCAGCATTAACTGGATTCAAACACACTAAATAAATACAGATATAATAAACATTTTATAGGAAAAATGAATGTTCAAGGAGATACATAAATTTAACTTGATGTAAATGCGACACAATACATACATGTATCAAAATATTGCACAGTATCTAATAGGTATGCATAATTTTTGCCTTTATGTATTGGATTAAATAAACTTAATTTTAAAATAAAAAAAATTAAAATGAGGTGAATAAGTGAGTATATAGAGGGTTGAGCACAGATCAAGGATGACTTAACAAGGAAGATGTAGTTGTGAATATCATCAACACACTTTGTATGAATTTATGAAATTCTCAAAAATTTATCAGAATTTCATATGGAAGAAAAACACACTCATAGTAAAAATAATCAAAGTTTAACCTATATTAGAAGAATTAATAACATTTATAAAGAAGAAGGAGACATGTGTTTGTCAAAAGTGGCATGAGGCCAGGTGTGGTAGCACAACATCAGTGTTCCTAGCACACAGAAGGCTAAGATTGGGGGTCACACCCATGAAGTTGGATTGCTTTTACAGAGGAAATGTTTGCCTCAGAAATCAATATATGCAGGTATTAGATATATACTCAGGTGATTGTGATGCTTATATGTGTGTGTGTGTGTGTGTGTATGTGTGTGTGTGTGTATGAAATGATAACTAAGGCCTTATACATGAAGTTCTCATAGTTTATAACAACTAGCTTTTACTCTTTTCTTGAAATGTACTAGGCGCTTAGCTAGGCTTGAGAACATGGCAGCTCATACTCTGTACAAACATTATTATTAAAAGGTTGTATTCCTATGTTCCTTTCCCCTTCCCTGCCTCTCCTCAGCTGGCTGAGTTAATGAAAGTTTGGGTGACTTGCTTAAGGCTATCAAAACTTTGATACAGATGTATATTTTCTCTATCCAGTTTCTATTTTCTTCCTATGCATTATGTTACCACACTTGGGAGAATGAGAGAGTCATAAGATTCATATTTCTTTATATACTAGCATTAGGTGAACAAAAATAAAGAATGGAAGAGAAATGATATGAACTGTATAGTTGAGAACTTTGTTTCTAAAGTGTTTGTCAATTTAACATTTACACATTAACAGTTTTGAAGATAACACATTAACACATCATAAAATATTTATCTTAGGTGACATCTGATGGCATAATATGATACCAGCTTTCTTTTTTTTTTTTTTTTTTTGGTTTTTCGAGACAGGGTTTCTCTGTGTAGCTTTGCGCCTTTCCTGGAACTCACTTGGTAGTCCAGGCTGGCCTCGAACTCACAGAGATCCGCCTGGCTCTGCCTCCCGAGTGCTGGGATTAAAGGCGTGCGCCACCACCGCCCGGCCGATACCAGCTTTCTTAAAAAAGTACAAAATATCATGTTAATTGAAAATAATATGATCCTTTCAATGTGTAAAAAGTGCCATACCTCTCATGAAATGTTTTGAGTACAAATTAGCTATGTTTGTTTTGTACAACACTGTTTCACAATGAACTAGTAAAGCTGAAGATGATCCATAAGGAATAGTCAGACATCCTCTCTTAGATAACTTGAATTCTGCATCAGGAATATGTCTAAGACAATATGGTAGCAATATTTTCATTTATAAGAGCATATATATTTTTACAAAAATATAACACACAGATATATGTATTCATTAGGTTATGTTAAATCATACAATTGAGGGTAAATATTCAGAAATCTATTTAACTGAAAATGTCAAGCTTGATTTGTTTATACTTAAATAATAAGATATGTATATATAATATATATAATATATGTAATATATATATATATAACACAAGTAACTTTACAAAGGAAAAACATCAAAGCAGCAATACATTTATTAGTGCTGTGCCTGCATTAAAACTAATTAAAAAATGACAGACAGTAGTAAATCCAACACTCAGACTGGGTAGTTATCGCAATAAGATGAGATAGAAAAGTATTTATGAAGATGCATATAGAGACCCACCAAGGTAGGGTTTGTCTCACTCTTCAGGCCTGGTGAGTATAAATATATGTTCTTTTAAACCACCTACCCAGATATACTTATTGTTTGAAGACATAGTTCATGATATCATGGAATCAGCTAACAAAGCACTGTTTATAAATACGAGACAAACTATGTGATACAATTCACCACACCGACAGGCTATTTTTCAGGGATAAATACAAGTCCATTTCTGCTTCCCTTGGTCACTTTCTTTACATAAATATATTCCAAAGTAAACAATTCAAAAGAGATTCTAACTGCTGAGGGCATTTGGAAGTTAGAAGAGACGTACAGCTCAGTATGCACTGTGCTCTCTTATTAGGGGGGTTTCAGCATGTTAAACCCTTCCATTGTGTACACCCTAGCCAAAAATGCTCTGAGGTAATGAGTCATTACTCTGTACGCTACTCATCACAGAGACACACGTGTACAACATTAGTGGCAGAAGTTACTAAGAAAAGACATGGCAGATACCCATGTATCGCTTGCTGCATGTAAGTTTACAAACAACTAGTTTAGGGGCATTTGGCAGAAAACAATGGAAATATTTATACCTTCTGGGGACTACTTTTCATGGAAACCTAAGAAGGCCAGCAATTTCAGTATGACTTTCTCATCTATCCCTGGCTATGATATCTATTATTGCAAACTCTTCTCTCTCCTCACAGACCCACATTACTATATCACTATCATGTTTATTTTTATTCCGTATAAAATAATAGATGGTCAGTTATATGTGGTAATGTACACCAGTAATTCTAAGGTGTGAGAAATACAGGCAAAAGGCTCAGGAGTTCAAAGTCATCTTCTACTCTATAGGAAGTTCAAGGTCAGTCATGGCTACAAGAGACCCTGTGTCATAAAAGCAAAAATAGAAGTAAAAACAACATTTAAAACTCAAAGAGTTCCTTCTGAAGCTGATGGAAATATGATAGATAAACAACATTGTAAATGTGTTAAAACTAACTGCATAGCACAATGTAAAGTGGAAGTGGGTATAGCCTAAACACAGACTGCCTGTTTAAGACCTAAGCTGAGATTGAGTGCTGAATTAAATAGATGGAATATTCACAGGAACTATATAGTGGAGAAAAAAATGTTAGTGAATTATTGTAAAGAAGTAGGATACAGCTAAAATTCAGACTAGAGATGGTAATGATATCACTAACAGAGTAAAGTGAGAGAAAGCCAGCAGGGTAGTCTTTAATCCCAGCACTTGGGAGGCAGAGCCAGGCATATCTCTGTGAGTTTGAGGCCAGCCTGGTCTACAGTGTGAGATCTAGGACAGGTACCAAAGCTACACAGAGAAACCCTGCCTCAAAAAAGCAAAAGAGGGAGAGAGAGAGAGAGCGAGAGAGAGAGAGAGAGAGAGAGAGAGAGAGAGAGAGAGAGAGAGAGAGAGCGCAAGCTGAGGTATTATTCATAATGTAAATGATTTTCTCTACTGTGACTGTGAGATAATCACAATATCATACAATTGTCATAAGATATCACAGCAACACCGGGGCTCTATGGAGCTAAAAGTATGTGCTGTATTGAGAAGAGAACACCCTTTTGGATATCGTTGTAACTGATAATTATCAACAAAGTACCCTTGGAAATTGTCTACCACAGTTTTTTTTATGCTCTAAGACCAGCTACTGATTTGTTAGAACAGTATTTTCAGCAGCTGTAGTTCAGACCAGCGTTTGTATCACTCTCTTTTACTTCTTTCTTTTTAATCGATTTTAAATTTTTTTAGACCTTTATATATATGTGATGTATTTACATTATTTTCACTTTTCCTTTTCCTTCCTCCAAATCCTCCCAGGAACTCACTCAAATTTATTAACTCTTCTATAATTATCATTACTACATACATATGTGTGTATATATGTTACACACACACACACACACACACACGTATATATGTATAAATATATAATCCATTTAGTGTTACTTGTATATACCTGTGCTTAGAGCTGACCACTTGGGATTGGATAACATAACTGGACTTTGGTTCCTGTTAAAACGTGATCTCTATAGTCCTTTTAATCTTGGCACTTAAATGCATTAAGTTGTGCAATTAAAGTTACATTCAATTATATTTAATTTTCAGACATTATAAACTGTTTATATGGTTGATCTCAAATCCAAACACAGGACAACCCAAATAAAAATGAGAAAAGTGTTTTAACCAAAACACTTGCTTGAAATATAAAAGCATTGCTCAAAAACATGGCTCAATATGGAATAAGTAAATAAGCTGTTGTAAGTAAGAAAAGACCTTCCAAGAGAATCAGATAATAAATTAAGCAGAAATAAACCTAAAACTACCTGGAACATGGAGACTAAATATCATTCATATTAGAAGAGACAATGAGAAAGATCCAAGTAGCTATGTATGCAAATAGAACAGGAAGAGAAACAAATCTACAAAATATTATAAAGAAATATTAACACATTATAACATTGTTGCTTCCTACACACACACACACACACACACACACACACACACACACACACATTCAGCAAATAGGTCTCCATCAAACACAGTTACAGGTGGTCATATTGGCAGGATGTCACCGGTGTTCTTTATAGAGGTGGTCATAATTGCAGGGTGTCTCCTTTGTCTCCCATATAGCAACACTTTGTCATAATGAGCATCATTCTTTTATCAGAGTCCTCGACAGCTACTCTTATATTTACACACAAGTATTCTGGGTCACCTTGACCAAAACCATGAACTGAACTAACTCTGAATCTCGGTCTTAATTAGTATCTTCAGCCTTGAGCTCTTCATTATTTTAGTCAACTATCCTTTCAGTATTTCCCTTAGATGAAAACCAGGAATTTCAAAATTAACTTCTTAAACCCCCTCTAAACATCTTTGCTTTTCTGAAGGCTCACAGTTCAAATGTCATTTATGTAGTAGCTCAGATCAAAGTAGATAAAACCTTAGAATTCAGTGTTTATTTATGTTTTGTTTCTCACATGTGCTGTAACATTTCTCTCAGCAAGCACAGTTAGCTCTCTTTCAATTTGCTTTGAAATTCACTTCATGCACAACACTAACCCTTTTGCATCCACTGCCCTCCTTTATCTGAGACAAAGCAATACCCTCTTCATGTAGTTGTTCACATGTATGGCAAGCTCTGCCATGCAACCTGAGTCAGAATAATTATTTAAAATGCAAATTAATCTGAAATCTTCTGCCTCTTGTCTTTTGTTAGATTCCTGCAGTACCCTTGTAATAAGATCCAAAGTGTCTGTCATAGTCAAGGTGTATCTATATGATATAGAGAAATCCAACCCAGTGTAGCATTTGTCTCAGTTCATATTGTATGTCATTCAGCTTTTGTTTTGTCTTCAGCATTCCTTCTGTTTCCCACACCCTACTATCATCATGTACCGAACACATACATGCATGCACGAATCCAGCTGAATATCAATGGCCATTCTCATGTATTGAAATATCACCATTCTAACATGTCTAAACACTTATTCCTCTCTGGTGCCTCTCAAGCTCCTAATTACAGTACTCAACTTTCTAGTGAGACACTCTTCTCTTCTATTATATTTGTTAACTCATCCTCTCTCACTTCCCCTTATTTTCCTAATTTTCATTTTATTTACCAGGATACCTTTAATTGGACTGCTTTTGTCACTTGCTTTTTATCTCAAGAGTCACTCATTCTTATTTGTGAATTTTAACCTAGAAATATATCTCAACTCTGTTTAGTCTCTATGCTCTGGCTGACCAGGTCCAGGACTAACTCAATATTACCTGTTACTTAGATGATAGTAACAATTTTCACCTCACCTTGAGATAGTATACAGTCTGATATCTTCCACTAATACTATTCTATGATCCAGTGCCTTGATTGTCCCATTCTTACAGAATATTAAGATGCATACAGCATAGTGAAGGGTTGTATAATCAACATAGTTATTTCATTTGCAATCTCTTCACTGTATTCCACTGATGTGCTGCCACCCTAAACTACCCAGTTTTTCAAGCAAACAGATATTTTTGGCCTCTGTATATGTTATATCTTTCAAGAAATACTCTGTCTTAGAACATTTTTCATTTGTAAACATATTAGGTTGAAGATCCTTAGCACAGATCTACCGTCTTGATTATTTGTGTCCAGTCTTTTCTCTCCCCACATTTTTCATCTTGAAAATAGTCTTGTGCCTATGGAAAATATAATCCTAACGAGGCTTGACCATGGATATGCACCTGGCATGAGGTTGAATCAATGTTGGTTCCTTTTATAGAGGACATGGGTATGATGAATACTATCTAATCAAATTGACAGGCAGCATGACTGAGGTGAAAGAAATTTCAATCGAGCATGGTTTGGGGGAAATTTATTCAAAATTAACCAAAGCAAATAGTTTTTATTTATGTCATATTTTTAAAAAATTAATGTAAAGTTTTGTTGATATAATTGTGTGCATATGTTACGTATTCCCTGTACAGGCCTTGGCACTTCTATATTTATGTGTTTTTGTATTGAAGTAGTGATATTTCAAATGTTGCCTTGCTTTTTAAATAATTAAAATTATACAATCTTGCAAACATTTTCTGTGAGAATTTAAAATACAATAGTGGATGTTTCTGTAACAGAGGCAGACCAGAGAGACTCACTTCTCCCTGAATACTGGACAGGCAATAACTTTAAAATATATAAATATATATTGAAGTGTATATTTGTGATAATGATAACATCTTGAAATATGTATCATAGTTACTCCTTTTGTTAATTTTTCTGTAAACAAGCAAAGATCATATGGCAATTCTCACGCCTAATATGCAGCTATTAAATCCAGTTGATTCAGTCCCTATTGAATTCAGTCTCACAAGCATCCAGGCTTCCTTCAGCAAAGAGACTATGAGTCCAATGGCCACTAGAGTCACCATTATGCAAGGACAAGGCATCTTAAACATTCACAGACACCTTAAAACAATCCTGAGAAACTATTGTCCTATCCAGAATCCTAAAGAAAAATCCTCAATCTGGGCTGTTGAAAATAGCTTGTAAAAAAAAAAATTTTAAAAAAAAGAAAATAGCTTGTATCAGATTTTTCTATAATAAACCTGGACGAATCATATATATCTTGGCTGGAAGGATGACATTTTCCACTGGTAGTGAAGCTTCTGTGATGGGGTGCTAAAGGGTAAGGCTGTGATTGGTACAAACAAATGACTTTGATTGGTCAAAATAGCTCTTCTTTGGTTATGTAATCCAAGTTGATCAGATTGGTTCTGTGAGTTAGTTGAAAAAGACTTTCTTCATCTAACATTAGACTCAACAACTGCTTTTGTGGAAGGGTCTTTTCTCACCTGTATCTTGTAGCATGGATTACAGATGGGAAGAAAAACATGTAGCAGAGATTGTGGCTGGAAAGAACAGTGGTAGTCCTGGCTTGAGGCTAACTAAGTACTCAACAGCTACACCACTACACAAACACAATATCTTGCCTTCAGTAAACTTGATACCACTTGGTAGAGTACTAAAACTGATATGTTCTAACTTCTAAACCCTGATAATCAGTTCCCAAATATCCTAATTTGCTTCTAGCACCCTACCACCTCTATTTCTGAGTATAAAACATAAATTACTTGTAGTTGGACTTTTCTTTGGGCCTCCAGCTCACAAAATAACAGGGAGAATCCTTATTAATTCTGAAAGCTTGGCCTATATCTTAGGCTTGTTCCTAACTAGTTCTCATAATTTAACCCATTTGTATTAATCTATGTTCTCTCATATGACATGACCTTTCTTACATCTTGCACCTCCTGCTTCCTCTCCCTGTCTCCTGCCATCTCCCACCCACCTACATTCCTGCTCTTCTTCCTTTCTTTCCTTGGTTATCCCTATATCTCCTGCCTAGATATTGGCTATTCAGCTTTTTATTACACCAATCATATCAATACACCTTCACACAGTGTACAAATGTCCCACAACAGCTACTGAGTATAAAACATAGGCTACTACTTGACAATTGACTATCAGGAAAAGATCCATGCACCTGATGAGGAAACAATCCACCCACTAGAAGTCTTTGGGTAGCAAGTGATTATTCTGCATGGTTTTAGGGTTAGGTGTTTCATATTCTGTGCTGAGAGCTTTAGCACTGGCTGAAGCCCATGTTAAAGTATTCTAATGCTTAAGGTGTCCACAAGAACTCAAAGAGTAGATGGGCTGCTTCTGATTATCAGGGCTGAAAAATACTGACAGATGAAAAAAAGGCAGAAGAGGGTAAGATGATTTGCTAAACTGTCTTTTTAATAAAAAATCCTGGAGCCAGATATTGGGGTTAAAATGAGAAATCAGAGGAACAGGAGAAGCTACAATCAACCTCACCTCACCAACTCCTCAGCTTCCAAAGAGAGCTATTTTCTGTATACTGATGCCTATATGCCTTTCTGTTCTGCCATCTCACTTCCTTTCTCCACCCAGCTATATCACTTCCTCTTTCTGCCCAGCTCTGTCACTTCCTGTCTCTCTGTACAGATCTCCAGACCTTTATGATTAACTAGCATTGTAATTAAAGGTGTGTGCCACCACACTTGGCTCTGTTCCCTGTGGGGCCTTGAACTCACAGAGACCCAGATGAATCTCTGCCTCCAAAATGCTAGGATTAAAGGTGGGTGCTACCATTACCTGACATCTATGGTTAATATAGTGGCTGGCTTTTTCCTCTGATCCTCAGATAAGCTTTATTACGGTGCAAAATATATTGGGGGACACAATATATCACCAAAGAAAAGGAACATTTGAAGAGCTTCCAACCTACTCATGATTTCTATCTAGGTAGAGGAAAAGAGCTCTCAGCCAGCTGATTGGTGATTTAACTTCTTGCTATTCATAGGGAAGCAAGGGAACTTTAGCATTGGCATCATGAAAATAGTATAAAAGATAGGCTATACACCTAAAATGTTTATAAAAATGCAGGAATAGATAGTTCACCAAAGAAAACTGCCAAATCCAAATAAGTATTTGAATATATGCTTTCAGGGATTCGTCTAAAAATAAAAATGGTAGTTTTCACTCTAGGGCCATAAAGCTTTTATAAATGACTAAATATCAAACAATAGAAAATATCAGAACAAACTAAAGTTATTAACATAGTTCTTGGAATTTTAAAGTGGCAAAAGTGTGCTCTATAAAAGCATTCAGCAGCATCTCCCAAAGCTCAACATCTGTCAATGCTATGTATACAGCAATACAACATCTGGGACAAACCAAAGAGAAGTTAGTGCATCTTGGGGATGAGTATGTGAGTGTCTACACATTTATTAAGCATCCAGGTTTCACTTAGGATTTATTAACTTTCTTATTCTTTCTATATTCTTTCTATATTCTTATATATAAATGAAACCTCAAAATTATTGTACACCAAAAAAAACAAAAAGAGTTCCCTCAAAGCACAAAACTTATTGGTTCTTTCTGTAACATGCATTTTCCCATTGCTACTGAAGGCTTCTGTGTCTTCCAGTTAATTACCTCAGGTACATGAATTTTTATTGCTCCATTATTCACAGTATTATGATTTAGCTAGTCCACATTTTTAAACTAATTTGATAGGGAAATATTTTTATGGTGACATTTATCACCAACAAATGAATTATAATCCTAAATTTATTCCTAATGTGTTTAATCAGAATTTTACAATGTATAAACTCAAATTCATTTGGAATAAAGTTTTAAAACAGGGAAGAAAGGAATGAATTATAAGAGCATGGAGAGGAATAATAACTGATAATATAAAGTAATAAACCTTATGTCCTAACTTTTTCATCAATTATATTGAATTTTATATTATAAATGAAAAGGAAAACACATACTCACTTAAACCATAGGAGACTATACTGCTTATGAAAAAACGTCAACTATGAAAGCTGGTGTTACATGGGTTAGTATTTGAAATCATATATCCTAAATTCAAATCTTCTTGTCTAAAAAATGACAAACAAAATCACTATTTGAGCTAGTATCAGAATTTTGAAATGTGTACATCCATTTGATTTGCTCCTGAATAAAGCAGAAATTTGGGAACAATATTTTGTTTTGGATTACACTGGATTTCTACACCCATATAACAAGAAACATAAACCCTACAACTTAAGTAATCAATATTTACTGCTTTGAAGTTCTGACAGGGAGTTTATTACACCAGTCTTCCACTAAGATGCTAGCAGACTTCCATTTCTATTTAGAGATTATTGAGGAGTCAATCCCTGTCCAACTTCTAAAAAACAGCCCTGACCTTTGGCTTATTGACTCAAGCTCCCAACTAGGAGAGGAAGAGGGTAACAGGAGGCCAGGTAGGATGCTGGAAAGATTAGAGGGAGCCATGGGCAGATAAGACATGCTTGAATCCCTCTAGGTGGAAGCACCACATAGACAGTTACCTAGATAGATGCTGGCAGGCACCTAGGCACACAAAGACTATACACAAGCTCATATATGCAGACTGGAACAAAAACTGCTCAGATGTAAGCCTACAGTACTGCATAAATACACACAGAGTTGCAAAGAGAAAGCTGAAGATGTTTGCCTCATACCTCAAGGATTATTTTTAGATAGGCTCACAAAAAAGTGGAATTCTGTAAGAAATATTTATACAACAGATTAAATACATTATAGTTTACTTTTGGGTTCACTAGACATCAAGTATCAGCCCTTTTGTATAGACTCATAGTTCCCTCCCCAATATTGGCCCATGCTTATGTCCACAGTCTAAACTGTCCAGCATGGCCCTCAGTGTTCTATTCTTGTGTTTCTTCTAACTCAAGTCCAATGATAAAGCATCTTTCTAGCCATTCTTAAGAGGCAGTGCATGCATTTTCCAAAAGTGGATTCTCTAATTTTAGGGAGAACTACATCTAGCTGGATTAAATAATCTAACTAGAGTAATCACCATGTATTTTTTTTTTTTAATTCACACGTGTAAAAATCCTTCTCCTTTAAAAATTATATATATGTCTGTTGTGGGGGTATCTTTGTGGATTTCTGTGGGCCTCTCTAGCACTTTGTTTCTTCCTATTCTCATGTGGTCTTCATTTACCATGGTCTCCTATTCCTTGTTCTCCCTCTCTGTTGTTGATCCAGCTGGGATCTCCCGCTCCCCCAAGCTCTCTTTCCCTCCACCCTCGCCCTTCACTACCCCCACTCATGTCCAGGCTGTTCATGTAGATCTCATTCCATTTCTCTGTCATTGGGCGATCCTCGTGTCTTTCTTGGGGTCCTGTTTTCCAGGTAGCCTCCCTGGTGATGTGATTAGCAGTCTAGTCATCCTTGTTCCACATCTAATATCCTCCTATGAGTGAGTACATACATGTTTGTCTTTCTGAGTCTGGGTTACCTCACTCAGGATGATTTTTTCTAGATCCATCCATTTGTCTGCAAACCTCATGATGTCATTGTTTTTCTCTGCTGAGTAGTATTCCATCGTGTATATGTACCACATTTTGTTCATCCATTCTTCAGTTGAAGGGCATCTAGGTTGTTTCCATGTTCTGGCTATTACAAACAATGCTGATATGAACATAGCTGAACAAGTGCTCTTGTGGTGTGGTTGAGCATTCCTTGGGTATATGCCCAAGAGTGGTATAGCTGGATCTTGCGGGAGATGGATTCCCAATTTTCTAAGAAAGCACCATATTGATTTCCAAAGTGGTTGTACAGCTTGCATTCCCACCAGCAGTGGAGGAGAGTTCCCCTAGCTCCACATCCTCTCCAGCATAAGGTGTCTTCAGTGTTTTTGATCTTAGCCATTCTGACAGGTGTAAAGTAGTATCTCAGAGTTGTTTTGATTTGCATTTCCCTGATGATTAGGGATGTTGAGCAATTCCTTAAATGTCTTTCAGCCATTTGAGTTTCCTCTGTTGAGAATTCTCTGTTTAGTTCTATAGCCCATTTCTTAATTGGACTGCTGGCAATGGTCGAGAGACAGCCCAAACTGACCTACTCTGGTGATGGGGTGGCCAAACACCCTAATTGTCGTGCTAGAAACCTCATCCAACTACTGAGGGATCTGGATGCAGAGATCCATGACTAGGCCCTGGGTGGATCTCTGGGAGTCCAATTAGTGAGAATGAGGAGGGTTTATATGAGCGAGTATTGTTGAGACCAAGGATGGATAAAGCACAGGGACAAATAGCCAAACGAACGGAAACACATGAAATACGATCCAATGGCTGAGGGGTCACCAACTGGATCAGGCCCTCTGAGTGGGTGAGACAGTTGATTGGCCTGATCTGTTTGGGAGGCATCCAGGCAGTGGGACCGGGTCCTGTGCTCATTGCATGAGTGGGCTGTTTGAAACCTGGGGCCTATGCAGGGTCGCTTGGCTCGGCCTGGGAGGAGGGGACTGGATCTGCCTGGACTGAGTCTACCAGGTTGATCTCAGTCCTTGGGGGAAGCTTTGCCCTGGAGGAGGTAGGAATAGGGGGTGAGATGGGGAAAGGGGAGCGGGGGCGGGAGGGGGGAGAACAAAGGAGTCCGTGGCTGATATGTAGAACTGAAATGTATTGTAAAATAAAATAAAATAAAATAAAAAAAAGAGATAATGAACAACTGGAGACTCCAAAAAGAAAAAAAAATTGTGGTATAACATAGGTAGGAAGGTGAGGAAATTACTTGAGTGAACAACATTGTGTGCCTAGCTGAATTTAGTAGGCTGTATAGTTAAAGTAAGAATCAGTGCCTATGGTAATTCAAACATTTCTTTGTACTTAGGTATTTCTTTTTTTTCCCCCCTGGAGCTGAGGACCAAACCCAGGGCCTTGAGCTTGCTAGGCAAGTGCTCTAGCACTGAGCTAAGTTCCCAACCCCGTACTTAAGTATTTCTTTCCATAGTAGCTTGATATGTGCTTAGAAATTAATGTATCTTCCAAAAAGAACTAACTTTGCTAAAAGGAACAACAATGTATATCCTTCAATCCAGCTTCATACTTTAAAAGATTGTTTCAAAGGATGTATGTATAATAAATGCACGGATTGGCAGAATGCTAGTAGGCATAACAGAAGGAGGAACAGTAATCTCATTTTTCCCTCAAAGTAATATATTAGTTTATCATACTTTCTCATAACTCTAATGGTAAAATAAATAATTACAGAATAAAAATCTTGGAATTAGAAAGATGATATAAACACACACTTTTAGGAGAGGCAGTCTCTCCTGTTTCCCATTCCACCCTTAGTCCATTCATACCATTTTAGGGTAAATTATGAAATAAATGAACAAGTGACACATTATGAATCAGTGTGAAGTATCTCTCAACATATTTTTCATTTGGAAATAATATGATACAATTTGCTTTATATCCTTTTTAGTGTTTATGAAAATATTGTAATGGTAGAAAGTTTGTATAGATGCAGTTTTTGTAATGGATTAACATTTGTACTTATTTTCACTATGTTAATATTTATAAATATAGTACTATTTATGATATAAATTATTGTAAATAATATAAATATTTAGAAGAGGAAATATTTAGTAATATTTAGGAATTGAACTTTTTTATGGTTGAAGAGAAGGGCTTTATTGTAAATATGAAAGTGAACACAGCCAGAAGCATCTGGAAGAGTCCAGACTGAGATGGCCAGCAGAATAGGCTGGGCTATGAGAATAGAGAGAGGTGGGAGAGCAAAGGATGAAGAGAGGAGAGAGAGGGGAGGGGACTATGAGAGAAATAAGTACCAAGAGGCCAAGAATAGAGGCCAGAGAGGAGCCAAGGGAAACTGAACTTTTTTATGTTTTTATTCTCATGATCCAAGCATTTAGAAGATGGAGAAAGAAGGAAAAAACTTAAGATCATCCTCAACTACATAGTTGAAGGCCAGTGTTGGATGCATCAAACTGTATACCACTTGAGATAGCAGCAAAGTCTGTGTAGAAGACGCTTACAAAAAAAGATACATGTTTTTCCTTCATATAAGAACCAAACTATAAATAGAGTTTGTTTTATACTGAATTTAGAATTCCAATTATTATTTTACTTGACTTTCTTCATATAAGAGGACTAAAAATACCAATTAAAAATACACATAGATGTTTAAACAATCCAGAGACCACAACAATGTCCATCAGTACACTGGATACCCCATCCTGAAAGAAGCCTCCTTATTTCCTGATCCTCTATCTGTGGTTCATTACAGAGTAAGAGGGATACTATTAAACGTTTGGCTTTATGTGCACTGCCCTAATGTTTATGTTCCAGAATCACATTTCAAACCACGGAAACACAACAAAGGACTCTTTTTTATGCACTTGTTATGAATTCATAGTTTAGCCTGGTGTTTTCACGTAAAGACACATTTTATTCTGGAGTATGTGAACAGAATGTTGACATATTACCCATGTCCATTTAAATTCAATAGGATTTACAAGTATGACTAGAAGGGAACATGATAAGAAATAAACCGAAGTAATACAAGAGGCTTATTCTGGATAAAATAAAGCTATGCTCACCAACCTTTAACTGTATTTTATGCTTTTCTTGGAGGGAATGCAAAGCTGCAAATAGCATCATCCCAGCTGGTCACAGTCTCTAGGAAAGAAGACATCCTTCCGTATAGGAAAAAAATATCGTGTCTCAAGAGTTCTATTGAATCTTTATTGCCCAGGCCCTTAATAAAACTCCTTCCCTGCTCTGTCAAGATCTGCTGAGTGAATCAGAGTCAGAGATAAGCAAACAGACAAAACAATTTTGCAATGTAGCAAAAGTGAGAACTGCATTCCTCATAAATTAGGTACTTCCACTGGAATAAATTGCCTTTCATCATACTACAATTTCCTCCTAAGAAAAATCTTGTAAAGGAGAAGCATCTCATATCTATCACACAGAGTTCAACAGTTCAAATTTGTCTTGATGAATGAAATCATCACTTGGGCCAGGGTGTCAATTTATCTAGCTGTTTTAGTACACAATGGGGTCTTTTCCCTGTAAAAAACCTAGTAAACTAAAATATCAGTAAAAGATGCATAAAATACTGAATGTGCTTAATATTATCTATATCCATTACAATAAAGTTTATTTACCTCTATGTTAAATTTAACCAAAGTCAGTAACATTATAATTGTGCTGACTAAAACCACATTGAATATGTTTAGAATTATCAAATTATTAAATAAAATGTCATATGTAACACAAACAAAATAAATACATATTTTCAGAATTATCTCACTATTTTATTAGTTGATTTAATTGTAAATATATACTACAATAATAATTAGTTTTAAATCAAATATTTTCATATATACATTATTAAAATATGGGTCTTTAAATACTATTATTTATGTTAATTATTTAAAATTAAAAATGATTTTGATATATTTTTTTAAAAAGTAGTAAAAGTTAAAAGTTATTAAATGAAGCTTATTTTTCATGTTGGGCAAAAAAGCATATAGAAAAAGTAGAGTAGATTAGTTAAAACTTTCATTATCATACAATAAGGAGTCACAGTATCTGAATTCAGCAATATTCTAAGTTCTTTGAGATTACATCTCTATAGACCTTGTGGTAGATTTTGTATTCCTGCTTGCAAGTACAGTCTGATATTTTTAATGTGTAATTAGAGTAATCAAAGAAATCTCCTTTGTAATGATAGCTAACAATGATGATATATGACTATCCCACAGCTACACTAAAGAGTCAAAGACTTAATCTAATTCCTAAAAATGAAGTACTCACAGCCACCCAACTGTTTGGGTTCTGGAGAAGTTCCACAAAAGATCACCATCCATGTATTCAATCAACCAGAGCATTTATTATTCCAGCATGAAGGAGCCTACCATTCCATACAAAGGCAAGATGGTAAAGACCCTAAAAGACATGTGTGAGCTCCTTTCAAGCATAACTGAAGGGGAGTGTCCAAGGAACTTAGCTCATCTTAAATATGATTGGCTTGCTGGGTGGTGGTGGCGCACGCCTTTAATCCCAGCACTTGGGAGGCAGAGGCAGGCAGATCTCTGTGAATTCAAGGCCAGCCTGGTCTACAGAGCAAGATCCAGGAAAGGCGCAAAGCTACACAGAGAAACCCTGTCTCTAAAAAACCAAAAAAAAAAAAAAAATATGATTGGCTTGTGTGAGTGGCAATTGTGTTAGTAACTTCTAATTGGCCAGGGCTGGTCAGGCTATAGTTTTTCATTTTGGGACAGGCCTGGACATGTCCTGGGCTTATCCTTGAGCTGTTGTGGAGGCTAGCTGGCCTAGTATGCATTGACCCTGGGGTTGGCTCACTGGCCCAGACTTGGTGTATTCTATCTCCCTTGTCCCTGTGGTCAGGGGCACCAGTGATTAATTGTCCTTGTTCAAGGCCCTCCTCAGAAATTGCTTGTTTAATCTCAGGAAACTGAAATTGAGGGCTGATCTCTTCTGTGGGATAATGGCCTTGTATACTGGTTTAATAAAACGATGATTGGCCAGTAGCCAGACAGGAAATATAGGTGGGGCAAGCAGTTGAGGAGAATTCTGGGAAGAGGAAGGGCTGAGTGATGAGTCACCAGCTAGACACAGAGGAAGCAAGATGAAAAGGCAGAACTGAGAAAAGGTACCAAGTCACATGGCTAAACATAAATAAGAATTATGGGTTAATTTAAGTGTAAGAGCTAGTCAGTAATAAGTCTGAGCTAATGGCCGAGCAGTTATAATTAATATAAGCCTCTTTGCGTTTACTTGGGAAACATGAGTGGGAGAGAATTGTCCCTACTGCTGGGACACAGGAAAACTTCTAACTACAGATCTCTAAAAGAAAATTGAGTAACCTGGAAATAATCATCTCATTATCAGTGTCTAGTCTTTTAAAAACACCCATTCTCTTTCCCTTAACAACTTTTAACGTTTGTTTTTCTATTTAGAAGCATTTCACCTAGAATTTTTAGAAATCCCTACTACTTTATATATGTAGAAAATATTAAAGGAATTTACATTTTGTCAACTCTTCAATTGTAATTTTGACCTTAAAATAGCTGAAATATGTTTCATTTTTATATTTTTATTAACATGTTTCTATGTATATGAGCAAAAATATTAAAAAGAAAATATTTAGTAACAATCACTAATAATTTAGACCTCTAAATGTGTGTGAGATATGCTAAAATGATAACTTGAAGGAGAACTTAATGTAATAGTCATCATTAGAGAATTGGAAGCACAGGAACACAACAGTTTAGTGTTTCCTGACAAAAGAAGGATGAAAAGAATTCAATGAGGGGCAACCAAACACTATAAAAGAGAAAAGCATTAGGGGCAGGTGAAATAAAACACCAAGATCATCTGAATGACTGATAGACAGTAATCAAGAGAAGTGGAGCCTACTAGAATACTTCACCAGAAAGAAACATGAAAATAAATGGAGCTGTAGAATGTCTTTCTATAACAATGAGAATGTAACTAAGGAGACATAGATTAAAAGGGAAGATAGTCATCAGCACCTTCACAATGATTCCTGTCTGAAAAGCAATGAGATGTTGGCCAACTCCTCCTTCAAGTACCAAATCTTCCAGTGGTGGGGGTTTTTAAAGGAAATCACTTGATCTACACAATGTTTCACTTGTATGGTGATGGCACAAAGCCAGAATATAAATAGAGTGTTTGAATGCTGCCAATTAGTAGTAAGGCTTACAAAAGTTTTGATGAAATTTGTTGTCAGCTGTTCCAGTCCCTGAAGATGAGATTCTGGCAGAGGATTCCAGATCTTTTCACAGGGAAGTATTTGCTAATATGTTGCAAGTGGCTTGCTGGGCAGAGACTGAAAAACAACTCTGATTGCTGCCAATGTTTATATATTTATAACTGCTTTTTCTCCCTTTTCCCAACAGTGAGAGTACGCACATCCCGAAACTCTTTGCAAGGTCAGAGGAAACAACCATCAGCAAAAGCTTTTCAAAGTTTTCTCAATTACTAACCGTGGCACGACTTTATTGTTATATTCACCACTCTAAATTTATTTATACCTAAAGTTCATGTTCTGTAAATATAGCCAAAAAGATTCTAAACATAGAACAAATGCTGGCTTGTTAAGATAACTCAGTGGGTACAGGCACTTGCTGCTGAGTTGCCTGTACTGAGTTTGATCTGTGGAATTTATTTGGAAGGAGAGAACAACTCCTGGAAGCTGTCCTCTTACCTCCCTGTATTACTGCCTGTGCATGCTTTCATGCATGCCTATACATAAAAATAAATAAATAGGTGTAACATTAAAATGAAAATGAAAATTATATGTGGTGGTATTGTGTTCCCCGAAATATTGTGCTTGCTAATAAACTTATCTGGGGTCACAGACAGAACAGCCACAATATTAGACATAAAGGTTAGGCAGTGGTAGCACACGCCTTTAATCCTAGGATTCCAGAGGCAGAAATCCCTCTGGATCTCTGTGAGTTCAAGGCTACATTGGAAACAGCCAGGCATGGTGATACACACCTTTAATCCCAAGAAGTGAGCCCTTAATCCCAGGGAGTGATGGTAGAAGGCAGAAGGATATATAAGGCATGAAGACCAGAAACTAGAAGCATTTGGCTGGTTAAGCTTTTAGCTGGTTAAGCTTCAGGCTTCAAGCAGCAGTTCAGCTGAGAGCCATTGGGATGAGGACACAGAAGCTTCCAGTCTGAGGAAACAGGATCAGCTGAGGAACTGTCCAGGTGAGGAAGCTCTGGCTTGTTCTGCTTCTCTGATCTTCCAGCATTCACACCAATAACTGACCTCAGGTTTGATTTTATTGATAAGAACTTTTAAGATTCATGCTACAATTGTAATAACGTTTATTCAACATTACAGTAATAGAAAGCTTCAGGTGTCAAGCACCAGACCTCAATAATTCTCCAAACAGTGATCTGAGTATGTCTTTCCATTGAATCATTGGTACAATGAATTCCTATAGCAGTTGAAGAAAAGGCTTCCAGACAATAGTGATAAGATAACACTCATGTCTTAAAATCTCACACATTTATCCCATCCAGTTCCTCTAGAATGTTTTAAAGCCGAGTATGGTGGTTTTGGTTTTTCAGAGGCAAAAAGGAGGAAGATTGACAAGAGTTCCATGGCCCCCCGACCTACAAAATAAAACCTAGTATCAAAAGCCATAAAGAAAAAATTTCAAATTATAGTAAATTTTCATGAAAAAATGTTAAAATTTATTAAATTAAATTGTTATAAGTTTTTCATTATTTAGTATTTACAAACATCGTTATCATATTTAAAATTGAATTGATTAGACAGTTAGATAATTTGGTCAAATATCAACATATTTTACTTTTCAATTTTGCTTACCTGTGCTACATATTTTTTGTATAGCTTTGTAAGGTTGTAAAAGTCAGACAAACAAACTATCATTACATATCTTCACATGTGAAATGAAGAAGTCTATTCAGGCCCAAGAGTTTTTAGTAGGCTCTTCAGAATGTACTAGTATAATTTTCAGTTTTAAAATATAATTTATTATTTTCATTTCCAAAATTTGATGATAACTGTTGATTTTTAGTTTATTTAATTTCTTGCAATTCCTAGATTCATAACTGATGATTGTTGAAAGTACTGAGGTAGCGTTATGCTAAATGGATACAAGATCAATGATTGATTGGTCTGTGCTTACAATTGGGTCCCACATAGAACCCAAGAAAACTCAATCTGATTTCATACCCAATTTTATAGAAAGAAATAATAGCATTGGATACTCATGTCCTCTTAAAAATATATGTAGACTACATAGTTCAGTGATGGTCTATAACTGCTGTGTGGCCTAAACATTAACTGCTAGGCTGGGGAGATGGCTCAGTGGAGAAAGCATGTGCTGGTCAAGTGTGAGGACTACTTTTCAGAATAAGCTAGACAAGCTGAAGTAAATATGAGGTCTGCTTCAGTGAACAAGAGAACAGCTATGGAAGAGGACACTGCACAGCATCTCAAGTCACCACATGCCAGCACGCACCTGAACATACATTTGTGCCCATATAAATGCATTCACTCATGATGGCATTTACAAGTGCCATATTGTTTTCATGAATTTTGAATGTCTTCTGTGCAATGATTCAAAATCCTAACTTTCAAAAACACATTTCCCTCCTTCATCAGTCTGCAACTTCTAATTTTTGATACTTTTGATAGGACTCATTGTGAAACCTTCTTATCTTTGACCCTAATCTCCTGTTTTTCCAGAAATTCCATTCTCTCCCTTCACTCCATCACTTGTTTCTTAATGCTTGGGTTATCCTGGATTCACCTTTGAGCTCTGAATCTTTTATTATATGGTAATCTCTTCTGAAATGATTGAATTATAAATCCACAGCCATACATCTTCTGACACATGTGTCTAAGGCTGTTTTCCCAGCCCTTACATAAATGACATAAGTTCTTAAGAGCCAACATCTCAAAAATCAAACTAATGTCAATTCTGTCAAAAAGATTTCGTTAATTTTTTTCTAGTCTGGCAATGGTATGAATTTTGATGAGTATATGAATTCACAATATCACCTTCATTATCCACACTCCATTGTTATATTCCTCTACATTCTCATATATATAGCTATTTGCTCTGGAAATCATTCCATCTTGCCGAGAAAGGAGAAGTCCCCAAACTCTTAAGGAAGTAAATGAAACAAACAAACAAACAAAAAACCAGGGGATGCAGGGATATCCCAGGGGAAGGGAAATAGAAGAGATCTCCTGGGTGGACTGGGGCAGGTGGAGATGGGAACATGAGGGATTGGGTACGGGGTGGATGGAGGGGGATAGTACTGAAAGAGATGACTGGAAAGAGGAGCATTTCCCTGGTGCAAGAGAAACTCCTAGGAATCTACAAGGATGACCCCAGCTAAGAATCCTAGCAGTGGTGGATATGTAGTGTGAACTGGCCATTTCCTGTGACCAGGCAGGATTTCCAGTGGAGGGACTGGAGGCTGGCCCAGACACATACCCTTTGATCTTTAGTCTGCTCTGCGTATTGTAAGTGCAGGGGGATAAGGGTGGCTCACAGAGATTATGGTAGTTGCCAACCTATGACTGGTCCTGCCTTAGACATATCCCACAAGAGTGAGCCCACCCCTGATACTGCCTGGAGTACCAGGCTCCAGAGGATGCATGTCCTAGAGGCAGGATAGAACCAAACATGATTGGAAAAAGAATAAAACATGTCAATGTAATGATGCCTATCAATATTCTGCTATACTCATAGATTGATAACTACCCCAATTATCATCAGAGAGGCTTCATCCATAGAAACAGATGCAAAGACCCACAGTCAAGCATTAGGCCAAGCTCAGGGAACCCTGCTGAAGAGAGCGAGGAAATTGTATGAGCCTGGGGATTGAAGAACATCACAAGGGATCCCCCACAGAAACGATTAACTTGTACTCATAGGAGCTTACAGAGTCTGGACCAACAGCTAGGAAGCCTACATGGGACCAGCCTAGGCCCTCTACAGATGAGTGACAGTTGTGTAGCTTGTTCTACTTGTGGAAATCCTAGCAGATGGAGCAGGGGCTAGCCCTAATGCTTTATCAAGCTTTTGGCAACCTATTCTTCATACTGGGTTGCCTTGCCCATTCATAATAAAAGGTGAGGAACTTAATACTAGCTCATCTTGATATGTCATGTTTTGTTGAAACCCGTGGGAGGACTTCTCCTTTCTGAACAGAAACAAGGGGCAGTGGATTGGGCGGGGGGGTGGACAACGGGAAGTGGAGGGAGGGAATGGGAGGACAGGAGGGAGGGGAAATTGTGATCAGGATATAAACTAAATGAACAAATTTAATTTTAAGAAGGTAAAGTAGGAAAAAAAGGAATTCATAAGAAAGTTACAAGGGGATCTCAAGGAAATCTCCAACAAATGAGGCTGTTGCTAAGACAATGGGTTGTTTTCTGCAAAATGAAAGAGGGGCCCGACTGTGGAGGATGTCAACCACACAAGTCATTAAACATGGAGAAACTGAGCTGGTGCCTACATGGGGCCTCCAACACAGTGCTCTACTGTCTTTGGTGATGGATTGTACTCGTAAGACTACCAAAAGTGAAATGTAAGCACCAACTCAGCCACAAAACCTTTTTCCACCACTCTGTCCTGCCTGCATTTATGCTAGCACAATGGTGGCATAGGACTTGCGGGAAGAGTCAACCAATATCTGACTTGATTTTAGGCCCACTCCATGAAGAGGAAGTTTCAACATTCAAATGGTGACAACTGTTTCTGTTAGATTTTTTTTTCACATTCAAAAGACATGGGAATAACTAATAATTCCTAATAACTTCCAGTATTAAATAATAGTTCCAATTGAAACGTTGGGTCTATAGTTATGCTTAATATAGCCTTGAAGTAAGTAACACAAGGAGAGAAGGGATGAAAATTTGAGTTGTATATCCAATGTATGTTTTCTCCTTCTTCCTTACTAAGGACTACCAGTGGTAAATTGCATGTGATCAAACCTCTCCAGTTCCACCATGCCTGCAATTAAAGGTGGCCACATGATTTAGTTCTGACCAAAGAAATGGAAGCAAAAATCACTAGAACCATTTTCTCTGAAATAATTTTATGCATAATAATTCCCTGTCTGTGTGAACATCTTATCCTCTACACATCACCTCCTGATGGACACAAAATCAAACACACACACCTTTAATCCCAGGAAGTGATGTCTGGGCAGAGAAAGGTATATAAGGCTTGAGGAAACAGGAACTCATGCTCTCGAGGCTGAGAATTTGGTAGAGGTAAGAACATGTGGCTGGTTTGTTCTGTTTCTCTGGTCTTTCAGCTTTCACCACAATATCTGGCTCCAGGATTTTTTTTTAATAATAAGACCATTTAGCAATTCATGTTACAATTAATTTATAATTAATGCTGAGAAAGCTTCCCACATGACAGATCAGGCTAACGTAGAACTCACTACTAACCCAGCATGGTATTGAACTCATTGCAATCTTCTTGACTCAGATTTGTAAGTTGTACCTAGAGTTTTCCTGCCTGGCCCACAGTCAGGACAAATCTCAATCACCTGCCAGTCCCACAGCCACTCAGACCCGACCAAGTAAACACAGAGACTTATATTGGTTACAAACTGTATGGCCGTGGCAGGCTTCTTGCTAACTTTTCTTACAGCTTAAATTAATCCATTTCCATTAATCTATACCTTGCCACATGGCTTGTGGCTTACCAGCATCTTCACATGCTGTTTGTCATCATGGCGGCTGGCAGTGTCTCTCTGACTCAGCCTTCCACTTCCCAGCTTTATTCTCCTCCTTGTCCCGCCTACACTTCCTGCCTAGCCAATGGCCAATCAGTGTTTTATTTATTGACTAATTAGCAACACATTTGCCATACAGAACATCCCATAGCAGTAAGTACTACAATCACAAGCACAGACCACAATGCTATTTTGAAGCATTTATCATGAACACACACACACACACACACATATATATATATATCTTACTGTAATAGCAATTTAACATAACTAATTGATCACTGATTTTTTGTTAGTTTATATCAACACATGGCTCTTTCTGTGAGTATTACCAAGGATAATCTTTGCCAATAAAGGCAAATAAACACATTCAGTCATATATTGAAGGGTCGGGCATTTTAGACATATAATAACTGAATCAACCTCCAGCTTAAAAGTGTGTAAGTTATGAATTTTGTCATGCTATCCCCATTAAGGTATATTTTTATCACATGTTAGTTGTATTAAGTATGAGTAAAGTTTTAATAGAGTCCTCTACTTATTGATGTCCCTCTAATAATTTCCATGTCAATTTCTTATTTCTGTGACCAAACATCTGAGTGAATAGATTAAAAAGGAAGAAAGGTACATTATCGTCCTCAATTTTGGAGGCTTCCATCCATGGCTTTATGAGCCTAACATAAAAATCATACATTTTATTCATATTTCTACATGCAGTATAATTGATAATCACTATGGAAAAGTCTGTCTGATGCCTTGTTTTGCTTCCTGATAACTATAATTTATTTTCCTAACCCTGGGCATTGGTTTTCTCCTCTTGAGTATTTTACATTCAATCTACTTCCTGTACCAGAAGTCAATTATCAATACTCAATTTTTGTGTTACCTCTAGTCATTCTAAGATCATAAGTGTATAGAGAGTACATATCACAAACGCAACTTAATTTAAACTGTCAGCTGGAGGGTTGCTTGAGAAAAGATTCACACAGTTTACAATAAACTAAATTGATTATTTTTTAAACATAAAAAATTACGTTGCTCCCAAATGCCTATTATAATTAAATAGCAAAAACAAAAAGTCTTCCTAGAATGCTCAAGAAAGTAAATTATCTGCACCCTGCTCTGTTCATTTTGGTTTCTGAATGGATGTGGTCTTCAAAGACCTGCTCTTAGGGATATATGTCCTATACTATTGCCAACAAGATTAACATTAACTTTGTCTCTTTTTACCTTTCCACTACTTACAGTGGTGAATTATGCAAGTAAATGCATTTTTAACATAGGTTTCATATTAATGGATATTAATAAAATTGATTTTATTGTAAATAATAATCCTGACATAGTCATAGCATATTTCTCACTAAAATGAAATTTGCCTAATATTAGAATATCTCCAAAAATTATAAACAATGCTAAAATTCAAGGAAGAATTTAAACTCATACTTATATGTGCTAAGGTTTCACAGTGAAATATATACATATACTTGTATTTATACACTTGTTTCTATTTCTATGTGTTTATGAGCAAAATTGAGAATAAATTGTTTTCTTTTAATTGTACATTTTATAACTTTATTATTAAAACAATATCTTCAGATTCATTAAATAACACAGAAATTATCATAGCAATAGGACATCAAAAACGTTAACTATATAGACATCATGGTACTTATTCCCTCAGAATTCACTTAATTTAAAATGGGTCATTCATTAATGTATGATGGTCTCATTATTATTGTAACCTCAGGTATGTAATTATTATAATGTCAAATAAGTAATGCAGTATGAAAATGCTGATAAGTATTCATTCTCAAGGGAAAACTCACCAGAGGATTAAATGGCTGTCAACAATTCATTTTGACTGTCAGAGAATCATTAGAAATATCCTGTCTTGAGGCTAGAGACATGACTCAGTGGTTAAGAACACTTTCTCCCCTTGCAGATTACCTAGGCCTATTCATAGCATCCATGAGGCAGTTCACGGCCATCTGTAAAGTCTAGTTTCATGGGTTCTGATGCCATATTCTTGCCTTGCCTCCACAAGAACTGTATGGATATAGGTAAAACAGTAAAATGTATACAATATAAATAAATAAACCTTAAAAAAAAAAGAGATCTAGCCTTTAAACCCCATGGAAGTTTGCAACTTTTTTCAAGACCTTAAAATAACTCTGTTTACTTTCTTCTTTGAAGTATATGTTGATTTTCTATGAGCCTCCCTAGGTATAGAGGAAGGACTCTTTTGCCTTGCCTCAAGTTGGACACCATCCCAGCATCTTCTCAGATGGTGTCTTAGTGTATGCCATTGATAAAGAACATATTGCTCTGTGATCATTCTGGCAAAGTAGGGGACTTTGTGAACAGAAATCCTTGGGGGAAACATAGGATTCTATTTCATTGATGATAACTCTTCCACATGATAAAAACACGAAGAAGGAAAATACAGAGTGTCTTCAAAATGGGGCCTATTCCACCTCTTAGATCACAACAAGCCAAATGGGCAGTCACTCTGCATTTTTAAAACCCATAAGTGAATGATCGGAAGATACTTATGGAATAGTGTTTGTCTTTAGATAAAACTGGAAAGTAACTTTGCATGATTTCTTTCAGGGATAAGCAACTGAAGTTCAATGCTAGTCAGGAACATTTGAGCTCTGTTTAACCATACCTAATGATACTATTCTCATTGAAAGATTTGTCTAAATGCCAGCAATTTTATGTGTAGCAAATACAGGCTATCACATATATGATATAGACTGCACAATCAAAACTCTCAGTTTTCTCAATCTTATAACATTGAAGAACCTCGAGATATTGACAAAGGAATGCAAACAAAAACACACAGTGGCAGCTGAGTTGAGAGATGATGCTGACCCAAAACACAGATTAGATTGAGTGGCATATGCTGATATGTGCAAAGTTTTTACAGATGTCAATGATTTTGCTATACGATTGCTTTATTACTTGAGGTAATTCCTCAGGGGGCTGGTTATAGCCTCTCCCTTCATTATCACAAACCACCTCTGTGTCATTTTTTTTTTCTGTCAGCTGGGGCACCTGTACCAGAATTCCATACACAGAGCTCCTCATTCAAAAACAGTTCTTAACATTTCTGAAACGTGTTAGAGCAGAATCCCAATTCAGGCTTTTTGGAGCCAGCTCCCCCATTTTGTTAATAAACTTCAATTCTGTTACATGAAAATAATAGTGAGAGTTCTCTCTTCTCTGTATAAGAACACTGGTTCCTAATGATGTTCCCGCACTCATGACCTCATCTATAACCAAATGTTTCTCAAAGGCATTAATTCTTAATATTACAGAATGAGGGTTTGTGCTTCATCAAAGATTATGGTAGGTGGGAGTGTTGAAAGCAAATATGTAGTTCAAAACATGCTTTATTTGACTAATTACTAGATAGATATTCTTGATACATAATGGTAGGTATAACTTGTTTAGATCTCTATAAACCACTAATTGCCAAATAAAGCCTTTTGTCTTAGATGCTTAAACTTTAATGTCCTGACAAGGAAAATGTATGAGTAGAAATTTTCTCCAGAAAGCTTGGCCCAACCAAGTGTTTTAGCATTCCTTATTATCTTAGTTAGGGTTTCTATTGCTGCAAAGAAACAAGCAATTTTGGGAAGAAAGGATTTATTTGGCTTAAACTTCCATATTTCTGCTCATCATCAAAGGATTTCAGGATGGGAACTCAAACAGGGCAGGAATGTGGAGGCAGGAGTTGATGCAGAGGCCATAGAGAGCTGCTTCTTGATGACTTGCTTTCTATGACTTGCTCAGCCTGCTTTTTTTAATACAGGCCAGTGTTGTTGGAGGTTTTTGGTCTTTTTGGCTTTGAGCAGACCACCATCAAGCTCCCAAACCAATCACATATAGAGGCTTATTCTTACTTAGGAATGCCCGATCTTAGCTTGGCTTAGTTTCTTGCCAATTTTCCTTAACTTAACTTATTCCATCTACTTTTTGCCTCTGGGCTTTTCCCATTCTCTTCTGTAAATCTTACTCCATTGCTGGCTGTGTAGCTGAGTGGCTGACCCCTGCAGTCCTCCTCCTTCTCTGGCTCCTCCTTGATCTTCCTTTCCAGATTTCTTCCTCTATATATTCTCTCTGTCTGCCAGTTCTGTCTATTCTTTCTTCTGCCTTGCTATTGGCCAGTTCTTTATTAGACCATCAGGTGTTTTAGACAGGCACAGTAACAAAGCATCACAGAGTTAAACAAACGTAACATAAATAAAAGTAACATACCTAATATTCTACTGCAACCCAAGAACACCAGCCCAGGGATGGCACCACCCACAATTGACCTGGCCCTCTCCCACCAATCACTAATTAACAAAATTCCTTATAGTCAGATCATATAGAGTCATTTTCTCAAATGAGAAACTGTAGGTTTCTTAACTAACTCTAGGTTGTGTGTCAAGTTGACATAAGACTAGCCAGCACACCTATGAAGCTATTACTACAATTGTCAAAGTATATTTTATTATTATTATTATTTCTATTTTTTTTGGAGCTGGAGAGTTTCTCTCCAGCTCCCACCAAACCCCAGCTGTCCCGCAGCCCACTTATAAAATAAACACAGACTCTTATATTATTTAAACTGTTTGGCCTAATGGCTCATGCTTCTTGCTATCTGTTCTTATATCTTAAATTAACCCATTTCTATCGATCTATAAGTTGCCACGTGGCTCATGGCTTACTAGTATCTTAACATCTGCTTCTCATCGGTGGCAACTGGCAGCATCTCTCTGTCTCAGCCTTCTTCCTCCCAGAATTATCCTCTTTCTTTGTCCCGCCTATACTTCCTCCCTGGCTACTGTCCAATCAGCACTTTATATATTAACCAATCACAGCAACACATTCACAGCATAGACAACATCCCACAGCAATTTTTATTTCATTGAAAATAGATTTTCTTACAGACTATTTTCTAATTATAGTTTTTTTTTCTCCCTCAACTCCTCTGAGATACTCCTCACAGACCCTCCTGTCTAAATCTGCTCGCTTTCTTTCTCTCAGTAGAAAACAACCAGGAATCTAAACAATATACAGTCACATAAAATAAGACAAACCAAACCCAAACAAAGCAGAATGATATAGAACAAAGAGAAGAAAAAGAGCCAGAGTGAAAGTATAAGAAACACATAGATGCAGAGACACATTTGCCCCCACACAGGACTACCACAAAAACACAGATCTGGAAGCCACAATACATGTGAAAGGAGCTATAAGGTTATAAAAAAAGAGATAATGAAAATAAATTAAAAATTAAAAAAAGGATGGTGGAACTGGAACTGGATTTCCAAATGTGGGAGGAAAAAGGGAAAGGCAAGGGAGAGAGCACAGGGAGAGACAGCTAAAACTGGGACCATTGGAGGGGTCACGTGGAAACCTCATACAGTAGAAACTTCCTAACATATAGACACATGTGAAGGTGATCTCAATGAAATCCTCAAACAATAGAGGAGACAAAGTTCTAGTTGAAAATCTCTTGTCACCAGATGGAGCTTCCAGTATCAGAAATGGGTTACATTTAATCAAGGTTTTGGCCAACAAGGCCTCACAGAAACCCCCAAACAACACAGGCTATTGCCAAGGCTGCTGTTTGCTCTCCACCAACTGATGGTAATGCCCTATCAATGAAGACAACACCTACACAATTCATTGATCAGAGAAGTTCAGCTGGTGACTACCCAGAGTCTTTATCCCTGTGGACTAATGTTCATGGTACAGGAAAATACTTGTCCTGCTACCAGAGCTGAAAGTCAAACACTAACCCAACTAAAAACTTTTCAATCTACAATGATGACCTGCCTGCAAAATGTATTAGTGTATTAGTGGCACAAAGCTTTTGGGAGTAACCAACAAATATCAGAAAGAGTTTAAGGCCCATTCTGTGAAATGGAACCTATCCTGGACACTGCTCAGGTGGCCAAAAACCTAAGACTAGATAGTCCAGGGACCTAATGGAAAATCAAATCCTACTGTTCTGCTGGATATAGCAATATAATGACTCCTAATAATATGCTTCTGTACTCACAGACCAGTTTCTCTCTCAGCTATCATCAGAAAGACTTCCTGCAGTACATGGGAACAGAGCACTGTACAGAGAGAGCAAAAGTTGGAAAACTCACCAGATATGGACCCAGTGCTGGGAAGAGAAGTGGACACATGCCTACATCCCTAACAGAGAAGGTATATTGATAACCACCTACAAATGAAAAATTAGTTTTTCTAAGAGTCTCACTTGCGAAAGGACCCCTCCTACGGGCAGGACCCAGGCACAGCAGAGAGCCAATGTAAAACAAACTGAATGGAAAGTTTGGAGGTTCTTTGTCTCATAATATTTATTCATTCAGAGCATTTATTTATTTATTCTATTATTCAAACTTACTTAGAATTATATATTTTTGAATGTAAAAGGAAATGACCACAGAAAGTTTAAGAAGGACAGCTATGTACTGTAATTTCAATATATAAGAAATCAAGTCACAGAAGTAATATTTTAGTATTTTCCCAACTTATCAACAAGGAAAAATTTCTTTCTTTACTTCTTTTTTTTCCAAGACAGGGTTTCTCTGTGTAGCTTTGGTGCCTGTCCTGGATTTCGCTCTGTAACCCAGGCTGGCCTTGAACTCAGAGAGATCCACCTGGCTCTGCCTCCAGAGTGCTGGGATTAAAGGCATGAGCCACTACCTCCCGGCTCTTTCTTTACTACTTATATGATCTGTAATCACTATAAATACATGTAATATGTAAATTTAGAGTTCTGTTTTTTGAACTACATTAAGTGAATGTATTGTTTTATATTACAGTCATTTTCCACTCAATTAAAAAATCAATACATCTTTGTGAAACTTCCAAGTTTATAGACTGCATTTGAGGTTATCCATAGGGCAGGCAGACAGGGAAAATCTACATTAATCACCAGCTATGTGTTGCAATTAAAGCCTATAACTATAATGGTTTAACACACATACTTGTGGTTGGACTGAAAGTAGATGGCAATAATTCATTTCATATCTGAGTACAATGATGTCACCATTTTTATTGTCACTAGATCTCATGCATGATGTTAGCAAATTGGAAGAAAATGGGATTATTAATGGAAAAAAAAGTGAATGATGTTAATTATGCATACCCTGTGATGATAATGTATTCCATAGTAAAATGTATCAGGAATTTGACATACAAAAAAGAAATTATCCTTCCCTTCTCCTTCAAAGAACACTCTGGAAGAAACTGAAGCTTGTATCACCTTGGATATACCTTTTCTGAGAGTTTCAATTAAAAAGAAAGGTGGATAAAAGTAGTTTATTATTATATAGCCATAGTAAATGTCTACTAGTCTATTAATTAATTAACATTTTGATTCACAGTGATCATGTTACTTTGGACACTTGGTAAATCTTCTACACATGCTAACTGAATAGTAAAATTATCTAACATCTTGTCCAGTTTTAGTTAAAGTGACACAATCTTGAACCATGTAGACTCATTATTCATCATCTCTTCCCCTATATTCCTTCAATATTTCACAGGAAAAGATACTATCTATAAATTACTATCTGAAAATAACAGTAAAAATGGTAGCATATTGAAAATTGTGAAAACCTGTTTGCTAACATATAAAATTTAAATGAATAATAAGGGTTTCCGGTAGTGAAGTTTCTTCTACTAAAGGCATATTAATCTATACCTTATATAAATAAAACTATAATAAAACAACCATATTCTAAAATGTATGAAGATTTGTATATGTATGTGTGTGTGAGAGAGAGAGACAGATATAGATAGAGGCAAGACAGAGAGAGTATTGAGACAATGTGTTTGAGTATGTGTTATGGTGGAACATGTGGGGGTCAGAAAACAAGTTTCTGAATCAAATCATGCTTTTTTATCTTGTTGCAACGGGTTTTTTTTTAATTGTTTCTGCTGCCATGTGTACTCTGGGCTACCTGGCTTGCAAGTATCAGGGTGACTTCCTTTTCCCTTCCTCCTTTCTCCTCGTAGGTATCATGGGGTTACATATACCACCACCTCATCCATCTTTATACATGGATTCTGAGAACTGAAACCAGGTCATCGGTCTTGCTCATCAAACACTGTAACCCACTGAGCCATCTTGCCTATCGAACAAAAACTCTCAAAAATAAGGTCTACCTTCAATATGTATGAAAAAACACCAGGACATTCACAGAACAGAGAGGTTGTGGCTGGCACACAGATTGCTGAACTATTGGCTCACAATCAGGATTACACAGACCTAATGCTGGGCCTGACTCATTCTCACACTGTATGACTTAGAAACATAACTTTGTCCTTCTCAGCTCTCTGCAGTCTAAAGGAAAGTCGTGATAATAAATATTTTATATAGTTATTGTGCAAAGTACTACGTGAAATGCACAAACATCACTAAGACTTCTGAGTGTAAAAGAACGCTTGCTGTTTTATTATTGTTGTTGTTGTAATTATTGATGAGTGTACCCTCTGTTATTATTGTTCATTGCTATTAACACTACAGTGTGTCTTCTTTTTCATAAAAGCAAACAGCATCAGCTAGGAACAGCATTATGCTTCATATAAGAAAAGAAGAAATGAACTCTGGGCAATTGGAAAAGGCACTTGAAGACTCAAGTGGAAAAATGACAGGTTCTAGTGTGAAATCCAGCAATTTAGCTCTGGTTTATTCTGTTCTCTCAGTGGCCATAAATGAACAATGTTTTAGCAAAATTCCTGGAAAATAAGATTTTGGAGTTTATGGATTACCATGTTGGCTACTTCAGCAGTTCTTACAAAACACACTTTGGGGAACCACTTGGAACTCTCTGGAGCTGCATAGCATGTATTGCTTATTCCTTATCTACGTTTTTATGCACGATCTCTCTTCTGTGCATTGATTTCTGGGAATGGCTTGTCACTGATCCTTAGTCTCTGACGTCCTGAAAAGTTTTGTCCTCAGTCATATCATTGTGTTTAGCTAGTATACAGCTATCACAACTCCTCTGATCCACAAGTATTATAATATCCTGGTGTTAAGAGAGCAGGTCTCCTTTAAAGTACTGAGAACTTAAAAGTATATTATAAAATGTTGACACTAATACTTTTGAAACAATGCAAACACAAACTTATTGGGTATAAAGGATTTGCAAAAACTACTAACTTAATTTATTCTATTAGTGTTACATGCCCTGAATTATTTATAAATAGAAAAATCTTTAAAGTTATAATTTAAAAGGAAAGGTGCCTTGCAATAAATATTTTATACTACTCTTGAATATATCAGCAATAACTACTTAAGCAAAATGAGTGTGTCTGTGTACCTACTAATGCAACATATGTAGACATATATATGTGAATATGTATGCATATTTTTATAAAATGCTAAGTTGATATTTCAATCTTATTACTGAGATCATACTACAAAGATTGGCATGAAGATGTACAGGTCATTTTTTTAAATTGTGTTTCCTCTCATTCCACCAAAGGAAAAAAAAATCAAGTATGTTGTATCACTGGCTAATGATAACTTTGGTAACTGATGTGAATCATTATGTTTCAATCTGGGTGAAGTATGGGTGCAAGATTATGACTTGTCACATTGCTTTGGTTGTAGTGAATTTATGCAATCATTTTTCAGGGAGAGTGCACATTCAGCTTTAAAATGTAAATTGTAGAGGTTTTAAGGCAAAGGTAGATTTCAAAATTGGTTTTGTATAATGAGTGTATACATTCCACTTCTCAAAATTAAAGAAAGGCCTATAAATATATATTCTCAAACTATCATTTTGATATGGCAAGCTTTGAAATATTATTTTAAAGTTTTGGAAATATGATTTTGGAGACAGGATCTCATGTATCTTCAGGTCTGAAACTTGCTATATAGTTGAGAATTTCCTTCACATGCTGATTTTCATAATGGGTATTATAACCAGAGCCAAGTTCATGCTAGGCAAAAGTTCTATCAACTAAGCTGCACCTATACCTTATAAACTCTATAATTTCTTATGCTAGTTTTGAAATCTTATTAGTTAGAATTATGAAGAATTATGCAGATTAAAAAAATAAAAACACATATTCAACCCTAATTCATGTTTCAAAATAGAATGATGGAAGAACTTAGAAAACTCAGTTTTCTATCTGACAGCAAAATGCCCTATCTTTTAATTAGTTAAGTAGAAAGAAAAATATCTCAAAGCATCTACACTCATGGACACATAAATAAAACTACAAAGTCTACAACAGTATGAATCTTTTACACAGCTAGGGAATCACCTTGAGTTCCTGAAATTAATAGTGCTTTGAGCCTGAAGTAGAAGGTTTTTTTTTGTTGTTTGTTTGTTTGTTTTTGTTTTTGTTTTTTTGTTTTTTGAGACAGGATTTCTCTGTGTAGCTTTGAGCCTTTCCTGGAACTCACTCTGTAGCCAGGGTGGCCTGGAACTCACACACATCCGCCTGGCTCTGCCTCCCTAGTGCTGGGATTAAAGGCATGCACCACCACCGCCTGATGAAGTAGAAGTTTTAAGCACAGGCACACCCATAATGGTTTGTGCAGAGGATTGGGACTTGTTCAAAGAAGAGTTTGCTTTAGCTATTAAAATAAAAATATCCTTACAATGTTGACTGCTTAATCACAAAGAATCTTCAGATATCAAACTTTCCGAATATCCTCAGTATCAGATAAATGTGCTGAGCATGATACTTACAAATTGAAAGAGATTATAAAAATTTTAGTAAAGCGTTAACAAATTTGAACAAAAACTATTACTCTTTAAAGTTGAACCAATGTTACTTACAGAGATACTTGATTCCTATATCTCTATGAAAGGCAGAAAGGGCAGCAAACACTATAAATACCCTCAGGATGAACCTTGGACACAATGAACAGTTTATTCTGAATTTTAAGGAGAGATTTTTCAGCCACCTTGGACTTGGACTATCCAAACCTCCTAGGTATCAATTATCTTTCTAAGCCATTTACAGGCTTAATTCTAAAGATATAATCCCTATCTGTCTAAAGTTGAGTAGTTTCAATAAGAAGAAACAGCCTTGTGTGAAATCCCATTTTTAATACTTAAGGTTTTGTAGAATATTAATTCTGTTTTCAGAGTTTTTTTTTTTTTCCTGAGTGATCAGAAGAATAAAGTTCTTTATAGATGCATCACACTCATCAGCACTGTGTGCTGTTAGGAGAAAAAAACTATAACCAAATTTTTAATCTAGACATCAATTTGCCATTTAACAGTACTGCAACTGAGTAAAGTTAGTCTTTCTCTTTCCAACCCAAGACCTTCCACAGTGATGATCAATAAACATGAATTTTCTTAGACAATCATCACAGAAGAATCCTAACACCTGCTTCTTCTCTTTTCTTTTCCTATCATTTCCAAAGTGTAATGAATTTTTTATTATCTCTCATTTAATTCCATGTAGGTTTATTTTTGCTGATAACATGATCTATTGTTCTCTGAGCCATGGCAAGATTGCCATTTCTTAAACCGACAGCACTTATTGGAAATTAAGCTTCTACTAATGTATTATAATTATTACTTGAGGGTAATTTGCTGCTCCAGCAGGGAGCCACAGCCAATGTGATGGCAATGTTTCTACCAGGGAGCTGTTAATATTTCTTCTACGCTAAAATCCCACATAATGGATCTTGCCTAAGGCTGATTAATGATTTCAGAGCCGGAACAGTGATTTGTAGCTAAATCAGTCCTCACTGGAGGAGAGTCAGGGTTATTTCAATCAATATTGTTAAATAAGTGTAAACTATAACTCCAGTTAACACACATGTAATCTAGTAGGTAAGAAAGAGCAGTAATAAAAGCAGGTAAATAATGGCAATCCCCTTGTCCTCACATTTCATTTACACTTACAGCAGATACAAGGAAGAAACACACTGCTGCGCCATCACAACCACAGAATTACTTCAGTGCAACACATTTTTGTCTGCATTGAAAAAGCAATTTCCTAAACAAGTAAAAAGAAATTGAGCTAAGTGCCTGAAATAAATCAGCATTTTCATTCCTTCCTTCACTTTATATATCCTTTCTTGCGAAGGATCAAATTGGACGAATAACTTGGAATGCAACTTTTCCAGACCAGATCTCAAGAGAGAAAAGGATTTTATTTAGGATCATATCCTAAAAGCATACAGAGCCAGCCAACCTTGCACATGCTGTCTGAGCCACAGAGATTGCTCAAACTCACATGAAGCAAGGATATTGCAAGCAGTAACCTTGAGTTCCCTTTGCCTTGAAATCTACATGAGGAATATATAAAATCATTGCCCTACAGTCACTTAACTAAATTCTTTGTTAATGTAAAGTCGATATCAATAAAAATACAGCAGTAAAACTGTGGTTAAGAATGAGCCCAAGGGCCTTAATGTGCATCTTTCAACACACATTTCACTTATTGGCCTGCCTCCTACTGTTCCATTGATTTCTAGCATTCTGATATGCATTCTCTGGGTGAAATTCCAGCTTTTGACTAGAAAAATTAATTAATAAGCAGCGTCCAAATAATAGTGCAAAGCAAAGCAAAAGCACCTTAGATAGAATCTGAGAAGGAAACCACACTGATTATGAACAATGGTATTAGAATAATTGGTGAAGTGTGAATAAGAACTGTTGATACTTAACTAGCTCGCATAAGCACCAGCAAAACATAAAAGAAAATAGCATCATATTCTTGTGTTCTCACTTGCCCAGCAGAATTTGTACTAAAAGAATCATTGTGAAGGACTCACTGAAGAAATTTTAATGTATTATCTGATATCCAAAAAAAGAGAGAGAAACAAGTGTTGGGCTATTATATACTATATGCATGTTTTATTTCTATTCACGACTTCATGGCCTGACTCTAATGACCCTCCCTCTCAGACACACACATGCTGTCAGTCAATAGATTTTATTTCTCAATCAGGATCTACACGCAAGAAAGAACATCTTAAACTTCAGTTGAATCAATACCAATGTTTCTAAATTGACAATATGTGATCTTTCTTCAATAGACTTTAAAAGTAAACTGTAAAGGGCAACTTTTCCTCAAAATTCTTTAAACATATTTTATTGTGATTGTGGTTAATTTGAAATCACTCTGTTTTTTTGTTTGTTTGTTTGTTTTGTTTGTTTTTTGAGACAGGGTTTCTCTGTGTAGTTTTGGTGCCTGTCCTGGATCTCACTCTGTGGACCAGGCTGGCCTCGAACTCACAGAGATCTGCATGGCTCTGCCTCCCAAGTGCTGGGATTAAAGGTGTGTGCCACCACTGCCCATCAAATCTAAATTTCTTCCTGGTCTGAAGCCTGCACTTTCCTCAGTGGAGTGTGAGTCAGGATATATTACCAAATAAACCCTTCCCTTCCCAAGTTGACTTCGGTCACAGTGTTTAATCAATGAAATAGCATACCTAACTAAAGGGAGATGTATAATTATTCAGTTTTAACAAACTTAAATTTGTGAAATCATTTCCTAAATCCAATTGTAGAACATTATGTGACCCCGATTCATACCCATACCTCCCAAACAACAAAATATCCTTTACTCAGGACTATACAACCATTAATCTACTTTCTTTGTTTTGACAATGTAACTATGCTGGACATTTCTAAAACTTAGAAGCAGAAAACAGTTTTTTTTGTAACTATTTCTTTCATTTGACATGGCTTTATAAGATATTGGTGTTGACACATGTATTAATGGTTCTCTCATTTTTATAGGTAAATAATGATTCCGTTGCATGGATATAACACATTATGTCCAGCAATTTATCACTGGGAGGACAATGAGTGCTCTTTTCATTTTTTCTCTATCATGAATAATGTTCTTATGAGCATTTATATTCTGTTTTTTTTTCTGTGAATATATATTTTCATTCCTCTTGTGTATATGCCTAGAAGTAGAATTGCTAGACCATAGAATCATTAATGTTTAACATTTTGAAAAAAAAAAAACAAACTTTTTTTCCCAAAAGTATCAGGGCCATTTTTCATTGCCTAAAGAAAGATATGAAGTTCCCACTCTTTTTACATCCTTTCTAACATTTGTTATTTCTTTTTTTTTCTGATTACAGTAATCCAGGTGGATGAGAAGTAGCTTTATGCTGTAGTTTGGTATGAATTTCCTTACTGACTAAAGATACAAATTATTTCATATGTATATTGGAAATAATATCTTAAGAGAAAACATATTTATGCTATTAACCATTTAGTTTTTTATCTTTATATCATTTAATTATAATAAAGTAATGCTCTATGAATATCCTTGTTATGTATTTCATTCAACATGTATTTTCTAAGTTTTTGCTTTTGTTTGTTGTTTATTTATTATATTGCTGGTGTCTTTTCTTGAACAAATATTGTTGGTTTTAATAAGTTCTATTTTACCTAAATTTTCTTTTAATATTTTAAAAAATATTGTATCAATTCCCAAGTATGTTTGACTAGTAAAAACCATCAACCTGGAAAGTTAAGTTTTACATTGTGAATTTTTGTAGTTTTAGTTCTAAAGTTGGTCCACGCTCTTTTTTTAGTTATTCCTTTTTCCATAATTGGGACAGAATCCAACTTTGTCTTTTGTGTGGATATACTGTTTTCTCAATACTATATGATAGGGAGTCCATATATTTTGTTTGCAAGAATATAGCCAGAACCTGGAAACAACCTAGATGCCCCTCAACTGAAGAATGGATAAATAAAATGTGGTACATATACACAATGGAGTACTACTCAGCAGAGAAAAACAATGACATCATCAGGTTTGCAGGCAAATGGGTGGAACTAGAAAAAATCATCCTGAGTGAGGTAACCCAGACTCAGAAAGACAAACATGTATGTACTCACTCATAAATGGATACTAGATGTAAAGCAAAGGATAACCAGACTGCAGCTCACAACTCCAGGGAGGCTACCTAGTAAAGAGGACCCTAAGAAAGACACAGGGATTGACCAAAAACAGAGAAATGGATGAGACCTACATGAGCAAACTAGGGGTGGGAGGGTAATGAAGGGCATGGGTCAGGGGAAAAAGAGAACTTAGGGGAGCAGGAGGTCCCAGCTGGATCAGGAGCAGAGTGGGAGAATGGAGAGGGAGATATCATGATGAATGTAGATCCCAGGGAAACAGGAAGAAGCAGAGTGCTAGAGAGGTCCCCAGAAATTTACAAAGATACCTCCACTGTAGACTACTGGCAATGGTCGAGAGAGTGCCTGAGCTGACCTACTCTGGTGATCAAATGGCCAAACACCCTGGCTGTCATGATAGAACTCTCATCCAGTGTCTGAAGGAAGCAGATGAAGAGATCCATGCCAAGCCCCAGGTGGAGCTCCAGGAGTCCAGTCAGCAAGAGAGAGGAGGGACTGTGTGAGCAAGAGATATTGAGACCATGATTGGAAAAAGCACAGGGACAAATATCCAAACTAGTGGAAATGCATGAACTGTGAAACAATGGTTGAGGAGCCCCCATGGAACTGGACCAGGTCCTCTGGATAAGTGAGACGGTTGATGAGCTTGAACTGTTTGGGAGGCCCCCAGGCAGTGGAGCCAGGACCTGTCCTTGGTGCATGGGCTGGATTTTTGGAGCTGGGGTCCTATGCTGGGACACTTTGCTCAGCCTTGGTGTAGGGAGGAGAGGAGTGGACCTGCCTCGGCTGAGTCTACCAGGCTGGACTGACTCCCCAGGGGAGACCTTGCCTTGGAGGAGGTGGGAATGGGTGGTGGATTTGGGGGGGGGGGGCTGGAGGGTGGGAGGAGGGAGGATGGGGGAATCCGTGGCTGATATGTGAAATTAAGTTAATTATAAAATAAAAATATTAAATAAAATAAAGAATATAGACTGTCTTCACCTATTCTAGGTTTATGGTTTCTCATTGGTAGTATATGCATGAATGATAAGTCCCTTACTGAATTGTTTTCTGCATTGAATTTAGCAGTACATATTGAAATTGTAACAATGTATAACACATGGTTCCTCCAGTTTAATTTCCAACAGCTCTCTATTAGCTAATTAAACCTTTTTCTGTTTCATGCATTATCTTTTTATGATATCTGTTGTCTTAGAAAATATTAACTTTTCTAAAATCCTTCTTCTCACCCCATGTAGAAAAGGTTGCCTGCATGTGACTTTGTCACTAGCTACCAGTGAAATATAAAAAATACATTTTAATATTAAAATAAATAATAATATGGTATCATCAATGATGTGATGCTAGCTTTATATATTGAAGAGCATAGCATTTTAATCAAAAGAAATATATATATACATATATATATATATATATATATATATATATATATATATAATTTTGTGTGTGTGTGCATGTGAGGATGTTTCCAGATGCCGAGGTGTCAGTTCTTTGTATAGCTGGAGCTACAGACGCTTGTGATTGGGTGGAAACTGAACTCGGTTCTTCTTTAAGAGAGGTGATTATGCTTATAGGCTGAGCCATCTGTACAGCTTCAAGATGTAGCATAACATTGTTCCCCCATACATATGGTTACACTATACTAATGTCTATACTAATATACATATTCCTTTTTGTGTTAATTGCCTCAAAGTGGTAGTACCTTTATTGAAATAAAAAACGAGGGCTGGAGAGATGACTCCCTGGTAAAGAGTCCTGGTTGATCTTTTAGAGAACTCTGGTATAAAAGCATGCACTCATGATGACTCACAATCATCTGCCACTGCAATTATAAGGGGTCTAACTCCTTCTGCCTTCAGGAACTGGCAGCCTCACATATTTAGGACACATAATTTGAAACTGAAGTTTTCCAACCTGGGAAAGTTCATGAAAATAGTATGTGTGGAGGAATTTATAGTTAAGATTCATGCTCTTCCTTTGCAAGTTACCAGCTATGAGACCTTAAGATGACTATTCTCTTCTCAAATTTTGCCCAAATAAGTAGATGAAAAATAATAAAGAGTTTCCAGGAGATCCATGAGAATTCAATGAAATGGTATGAAGGGAAATGTTTTGTGATGTAGAGCACTGGGTAGGAACATGGGCAAGGAGAAGCTAATCCCAATTTAAGAGAAAGGCTTGGATGTTTTAAAAGTAAAAACTGCTTTAGAGGATGGGGAGAAAACTCAGTCAGTAAAACTTGTCTTGAAATCACGAGGCCCTGGCTCTGATCTGCAGATTCCATGTCAAAAGTCAAGTGTGGTGGGACTTGCAATTCAGCACTACAGAGGTAGAGACAAGGATTTCCCTGAGCTCACTGGTCACTCAGGCTAGTGTATTCACATAGGTGTGAGCAACCCTGTCTCATAAAACAAGGTAGGTGGCATCTGAGGAACGACACTTGATATTTTCCTCTGCCTTCCAAAGGCATATGCACAGATAGGAATATGCATCTTCACACATACTAACACAAAAACATGCACACGGACAAACACACACATACATATGCACACACACACACACACACACACACACACACACACACACACACACACAGATATTTACCCTAAGTTACTTAGAATGTAAAAAAAGAATTGTTCTTTTATTTAAAACATCCCAATGAAGCATGCCAAGATAACAGTAGTGTGAAAAAATATAGAATTATATGTACATTCTATTATTCTTTCCACTTTCAAAAAAAATAATAGCAAATGATTTTAGGTAGAGAGCCCACTCTGCATCATGAGACCGTGCTGGGCAGATTGTTTGGAACATTGATCGATAGATAGTGGATCCTGCAGTGATGGAACATTTATATTATCCTCCAGTCTCAGACCCACCAACACCATCTGGCACCCTGGATGTGTTGTTCTCATCATAGCAAGTCAGAGGAGAGTGCTAATTGTCTCACTGCTCTTCAGAACAGCAAATATAAGAAACAATTTCTTCTTTCCCTGGGTGAAAAGAGAGTACCGTAAATGATGGACTGTCATATAAGTTTATATAAATCTCAAAACTTCAGAATAAACTTTAACACCAGGGGGATAAGACCCTAGAATGCTATTAGAATCTCCTATTTTTAAAGCTGTTTTCACTTGGGTTAGAAAGGGAGGTGAACTGAGAATCCTACTCTTGAAATAATTAAAGGGAGGGTGTTTGAATAATAGCAAAACTGTCAATTAATGTTTATTTACTTTGAACAGGTGTTAAATGATTGATTTCAAAGTGGATAATACAGGCTGCTTTGTAATTATTGCTATGAGAATTATTCACAGCCTTCACTAAAAAGAGAAGTGCCAAGAAAAGGAGGAGTAGGCTTAAAATGAGTTTTAAAAAAAATCTGTGAATGCATTAACACCATAGATATGTTACAACATTCTAGGCAAGGTCAAGAATTTATAGCTTCCCCTACGGTACTCATCATTGCTTAAGTAACTTGAAAAAGTGTTCTGGCTTCATGCTTTTCTGTGTACAGAGATCGGGTATTGTCCAATACAAAGGAAAGGCTGTGTTTGGATAAGGAGCAGTGTGGCTGCCTTCCCGGGGTTTAGTTCTCAGCTAACAGTAGAAATGAGTATGCAAACTGTAATTGAGAAAAATGTCAAAGATATCATTCTTAGAACCCTTAAGAAGAAAACATATATTCCCACCACTCAGCAGACAGAGACAGGGAGTTTCATGAGTTTGAGGCTAGCCTGATCAACAAAGTGAGTTTCAGAACAGCCAGGGATTCACAGAAAAACATTGTTCTCCCAAAAAAGGAATGAATATTTTGAAAAGAGGAAAACATATGCTTTACACATGGAATATTAGACTCTGTCTGAGTGGCCTTTGTCAATGTCATAATGGAATTTTAGGTCACCAAATGTCACCAAAATCAAAGTGATTGAAAGTGGTATAAATTTTCCTACATGAAGCAGAAATACAGATTAAAAGATTTATCTCTAGCTAATAATTCAATCTTATTGTATTTTTTGTTTCTACAAATTAAAGAATATTTTAATAAAAGAAGCTTATAGTAACTGGAATAATAAAGACAGACAAGGCAAATATGTTTCAGATAATAATCCCAGTTTATTTCCAAATATTAAGTTTAATTCAAATGTACATACATTGACAGACAGACACAGGTGCGCATGCACGCGCGCGCGCGCGCACACACACACACACACACACACACACACACACACACACAAAACATACACACACATAATTCCTGGGTAAGGAGCTGAAATAAAATTATAAAACCTAATAGAAGTGTTACCATATTGGGACATAGATAATGAGACTACCTGAGTGTGTGTTTCTGGGACATGGTCACTCACATTTGGTTCTAGAACACACTATCTCTTATCTCGGTCGAGGTGAAAGCTGTCACTTTTGTATCATGGCTCAAGCGTACGAGTGCGGAACTCAGCAGAAAACTGAAGGCTACTGATGTCCTGACCAGTCCAGTGAGTTCCTGAGCTGAATAGTTTATGTTGTGAACGCTTCTTTCAATTGTTATGAGATTTCATTGATTTTTTCCTCAGAGAAAATGTTTATATACAACTTGTTGGTAATTCAACAATGTCATGAAATATTTTCAAGTCATTGCCACACATATGTATGTAAGCATGGAGCTTTTCAATGGAAGTACAAGACAATACAGGGATTTCACAATGGTTCAAAGAGAAGTCAGGGTCTCATATCGTCAATCAGTTTTATTTCTAGTCAACTCCGTTCCTGTAGCTTGCTGTCTCTACTCCTTCCAACATGATATAGTGGGATGTCTCCTCTCAAAATTTCCAAAAAGGCTTTTCCCAGCAGTGGTGATTTCATATGCTGCAAACTATTAGAACATATAATCAAAAGATATATTTTGTATTCAAAAACACATTTTCTACTTCTCTTGTAATAATTTGCTTGAAATACAACATAAAAGAGGTGCGCAAATTCTTCCTTAGCGAAGCCATGCCCTTCAGTCCTCAGACTGCCAGTAAACAGCTCCCGCTGTCTTTAGACTGGCCCCAGCAGAAGTCATTTGCAATCGTCTGTGATTCACTTTTTTCCTTAAAGACATCTTTCTGCCTAGTCCTTACCCGTCCCAGGCATTGACTATCATCCTCTTCCTGAGAGATAGCACAATTCCCCACTTATTATAAACTGTCACTAAATGTTAACTATAACTGCAACTGGGGTGCCGGTGAGGGGCTTGGGAAGAGACAGGTCAGGAAGAGCTACCCTTTTCTTACGTCACTTTCTCACACATGGTAACTTAACATCATTTAATAGTCTCTCTGATAACTGCTTCCATAGCTTTCTCCAAAAGGCCTGGAAGTTGAGCCATATTATTTCACAATTTTCACTCCAGTTTGCCAGAGTGAAAGGAATCTTTAGGTGTTTGATACTATACTTTTGGGGGATAGAAAGGGGTGGAGAAATACACATAAAGACCACAAATAATATTATTTTATGTAAAATTAAACACAGAATGATGAAAAAGTTCCAGTAATTGCCTACCTGTACAAATGCTACTTGCTTTCTTCCATGGAGTCTGAATGAGCTCTCCACACATTCTAATAATTTTATGAAACATGCACTTGCTATTTTTACAGCACAACCCTTTGGCAATGACTCTAGAAATCACTATAGTTTTTTTTTTCCTGTTTGCAACATAATCATAAAATTTTGTACTATAGTGATTAAATTTACTAGCTTTCTAGAACATTCACTGCACTTTGTTTCTTATAATTTATTCCACGTATCATGTACCTCTTCTTATTCCCAGGTTTAGTGACATATTCAACATCAGGATCATAGTTAACATGGGCTTAAGTTTAAAATTGACATGAAATACCTAATATTTCCTCTCTTTTGACTCAATTCCATAACCTGTTTCCTGTAAATGTGTGCTATGTCTTGTGATGATTGCATTTGTATTGCAAAAATAAAGTCAGATTATATTCATTTATCATATTGTCCTAATTCTTAAATTGTACATTGTTGTGGGTCATATACATTTTGAAGACAATAGCACTGAGCATAACAAACAGATCATTAATCTGCTCCCTTATGAGTGTGGTAGTGAGGGTGGGTCACTTCTAAAGGACAGTGATCATTGAACTAGATAAAGAAAACATAAAAACAGAAATTTAAAGTACATGCTTTAATTAAAGAATTAGTAAATTTTCTGTGTATTTCCTTTAGAAATGAAGATTTTCTAAAAATCAATTGGAAAAAAGTAAATTGAAAGAATAAGACAAATATTATCCATAAATGATACATCTATATATCTGATATTCTTTTTCATGCAATTATTCAAACATCATATCTAAGTAATCCATATACTCATATATTTTGTTGCAGGAATTTGTTAGAAAAACCAGTTTTATTTATTTATGAAATCCCATAGACACATGGACAATGAAATTTACTGAAGATTGAAAATACTTCAAAAATTAATACAAATGAATACAGCAAGCCTTTTGAATACATGGCTAGCTGGCTAGATTTTTATGCTTATGTCAATCACAGAAATTTAATGCATGTGATTCTTATGCTGTAATAGGCATCACAGGTCCTGCATGTGGTTTCTATAAGTGATTTTTGTGTGTACAAAATTTATGTGTGTGTGTGTGTGTGTGTATGTATGTGTGTGTGTGTGTGATAGAGAGAGAGAGAGGGACACAGAGAGACACAGAGAGACAGAGAGAGAGAGAGAAGTGGAAAAGAGAAACACAGAAAATAATAAAAAGAAGGGAGAAAAATAGAAGCACGAGAATCAAAACCCATACACACTCTTCACAATGGAGAAATAAGAAGCTTTAGTCATGTATAAGCAACCTAGATTCTCCATTTTTGAGCAAATCAAAGCATGGATAAGAAGGAATTAGAGCCAACACTTCCCAGGTTTTTTGAGTCATGATCCTCATAGTTCTTCCAGTTTAATGAGCATTTTTTGGAAGAGTTGCAAAGCAAGCTGTGTGTGTGTGTGTGTGTGTGTGTGTGTGTGTGTGTGTGTGTGTAAAATACATGAATGAACTGACCTGAGAAATAATTTGCTAAATTGCCTCCAAAGCTGTGATGCACTGAAGAGGGCAGTGGAGGCTATTAGCACTTAATACACTTCTCATATGCATACAAACCTGAAAGAACAGGAAAAAGATTCAGACTTGTCCTTTGAGCGTGTGCTTTTTTTCTTTAGCACAGAAGTGCTGACATCATACACTTTAATTTACTTGCTAGATCTTAGCAGAGAACTAGATGTTTAATAATGAATATTTATCTTTAACATTGTGATTACACTGAAAAATATGTATGGCCATCTAGGGTAATGTATAGAAATATCCAGTATTGACGCCAACTACATGTTTCCAGACTTCACTATCATGGGACACTTTTTGTGAAAATTTCCCATGGAGTCCTATCTCGTTTTTTATTGGCTGATCAATTGCTGGCCACATAGCACTTCACCTTTAGTTTCTATCTTTAGAGTTACATCATTAGAGAATAAAAATGATAAGGTCACATGAGTGCCTTTAGAAAAAGAGCTGTGGGTCCTCGTGAAATCAATCCGTCCCTCAGCGGTTTTTCTAGCCTTGGTCGTTAGATAAGTGGCATACATGTTTGTTAAGGTGAACAAACATAATCAATTAATTGAAAATCAATACAAGACAATCCAAGTCACAGGTGGAGATGTCAACCTAAGGCAGAAATCATTGTAAGACAATATAGTTTTAATTGGCACAGAATGCGCTCAAAAAATAAATAAAGGAAAATTAGGAATTATTTAATGAGTTCAAAGAAGGGAAAGATGGATGACTCATATTAACCCAACATTTTATTATGCTGCTCTCATAGACCCATATGAACTAGAAGATAATACATGCTACTGTACTGTTTTTCTTTCCATGGGAGTACTAGTGATAGATTGACTAAGAGTTTACAGAGGTGCCCTCTGCATGGTAGGCCCATGAACTCATTTAGTTTTCTTTTCTGCTTCAAATAGTCAGAGGACAAAGGAGGTGTTTGATGCTGAAGATTACCCACTGAGTTTCTGTTTCAACACACTTATTTCTTGATAGAACTCTGACACTTGTAAAACCGTAGTTATACTGCAAAGTATGCACCTGGGGTGGCTGGCTGTAGCACAGACTAGACAGAGCTATGATTGTTGTTACTTCAATATTTCCCTAGTTAGACATCAATTCAAATATGGTTATCATATTAACTCGGCCCTATGAAATGTCTATTACACTATTGTTGACAGACTGTTCATAAAGTTGGTTATTTTCTAAATAGAAGACACAAAGAGAAAGACATTTTCTCTTTCTGTGAATATGTTTGGATCTACCATAGGTAAACTGCAGCAGCTATTGTTGCTATTGTATTAATTGTAGATTATATATATGTATAATCCCTTTGTGTGTGTGTGTGTGTGTGTGTGTGTGTGTGTGTGTGTATATGTTTGTACCCTGATGTACATGAGGAGGTCAGAAGATGACCTCAGGTATCAGCCATTGTATTTCATTCCACGGTATTTGAAGAGGATCTAATTTTTGCTCACCACCGTCTCTTGAGAGGCATGCTAGCTGGCCCAGGAGCTATCAGGGCTTCTCCTGTCTTATCTTCCTATCTCACTGTAAGAACACTGGGCTAACAGATGGACACTATTGTGTCTGGATTTACTCAAATTTGGGGAATATGAGCTCAGGTTTTGATGCCTGTGCACCAAGCTTTTTACCCAACGACTCATGTCCCAAACCCATAAGTAATATTTGTGCAAAAGAGACAGAGGAAATACTTTGGATTGATCATGATGAAGCTCTGTTACTGTAATCTTTCATTTCTTATATTTTTTCTTTTATCTCCTTCAAATATGAAATATATCTGTTTTATATCTCCTTTCACATACCTTTAAATAAAATTGCTATTCTGCATCTTAAACTTTCAAAATGTTTATTATTTGTTTTTTAGATGTTTAGTTTTGTGAGGGGGCATGAAATCACATTGTGGTACGATTGTAGGTCCGAGGATGACTTTCCAGAATTGTTTACCTATTCCTGCCATGTGGGTTCTGGTTATCCAACTCAGACCATCAGGCTTGGCATCTAGCATCTTCACATGCTGAGCTCTTCCTCTAGCTCTTAGAGCTTACAATTTAGTGACTTTACAAGGTCCTGAAAAAAGTTCATTTTAATATCATGGAGAAGTACCACAAAGCTGCTTTTGACCATCTTGCCGAACTTAAACACTACATTCAACTTCCCTTGGAAGAGGAACAGTACGGGTTTCTCTAGATGTCTTCTATTTATCACAACATAAAATTGGCCTTTTCTTTCTTCTTTGATAGCCTGGGAAGAACAGCATCCTTTCAAGTTGAGTTCCAGGGTTCTTCCTATGTATCCTTCCACTCACAGCCTGTGAATTGCCCTAAAAAGATTAGTCCTTACCTAACATCTCCCGTACATTTTAGGATCTTTCATAGCACTCTGTGATAGCCTACACACAACTTAGATAAATGCTGCAAAAGTTACAGGTTCATAGGGTAATGGTACATTTTTGTTAGGGCATGGTAGGGCAATTCTGTGTTCACTTACTTCCAAAATCCCTTCTTTATTAGTCTTTATTTCATTACTGACATATGGTGAAACAGGTATTCACTACATTTTCATTTTAGAACTTCCAACAAAAGATCTAAGCAGAGAGCTATCATTTTATCATTGTGCTGTTCACTATTGACTTGTCACTGTCCAGAGAATATCTATAACAGGATTTGATGCTCATAATAACATCTATTGTATATGGTTGTAAGGACCAAATGGGTTACTATTAGAATAGCACTTCATGTACAGTGAGTACTGTTCAGTCTCTGCTGAAAGAATCTTAGCTCCTTTCCTCAACAAGGAAGAAGAATAGACTTGATTCTAAGAACACTTAGTAAGAAGCCCCACCCTCTGTTTCTCATAACATATTTTTCTTTAGGAATTCACAAAAACGTGTTTCTGTGACTCGATGAATAACAAACTGTGATGGTGTTCCACCCCCTTACATAAAACTGTCTGTCTTTGTGTCCAAGTTACTCACATTTTTCCCATATACAATGAATAATCTTTAAATTACTAATGGTACCACAAGTCATCTGCACAAAGGGAAACTGGGCTCCCTTTTGAGGTTCTCACTGATAAAATAATTGAAGAATGGATGCACACAAGAACAGTTTTAAAAGAAAAATACCAAGGTCTGGCAAAGCTGTATATCTCAGCAGCAGCATGGAGGAGAATGAAAGAGTCATGGAAACAAGACATGCTGTTTAAGACAGCATGGAGGACAGACACATGGGTCAGTAGTAGTCATACGGCAGAGAGGAGAGCTTTAGAGGAAGACCACCAGCCCAGCATGTTGGGGAAAGCATACTTAGGGAAGAGCCAGAAGGAAGAAATAAATTTATACTTCTCTGAAAAAGTCATGAAATGAGGCCATATACTAAGCTGCTTGGCTGCAACCCAGCAAGATACTGTGCTACAGGTGGACATTATGAGAGGGAATGGTAGTGTACATCTAGTTATTTCTCTTACCTCTTTCTGATGGCTTAATGTGGACCCACCTTCGTAGAGGTCCTTCCTTAGCCAAGTTATTGGCCTGGATCAACAAGATTCTTGTCTCTTGATAAAAGGGTTTGTTTATAAGAGTAGAATCAACTCATTCAGGTGTTTTAGGAAAAGATCCTATCATATTTGAATCTTTGGTTTTGCAAGTGATGAAATCTTAACTTTTATTCCACAGTCACTTTTTAACACAATGCCTTCTTTTTTTTTCTTTAAATCAATGTATCAGTGAGCAGTACAGCAGCCAAAGGAATATCTTTCTCTTGTCTCTCATTTCCCTACCTTTAATAATTACTGTAGATGGTAAGAATGTAATATTCTCTCATGTTTCAAAATGGATTAAGCAGATAGAAAAAAGTTATTTACCTGTATATTGTTCATGTTTTCCAAACCACTTTGTCATATTTGCATTAGGAAAAGCTAATATCTCTGGGGAACAAACTTCACCTTCCTCAGTGATTTTTTTTAATCACACTATGTGTATAAAACAAAACAAAACACCTTTAGAGCAATTGGGATCTCACTGAGTGAGACTGTTGGTCCAGGAAACAATGTTACCCACACATTGGTATCTTTTCCCTAAATGGTTACCACCTACTTTCTGCTCTAATCCCACTTCATTAAATGAATAAATGCTGTTTCTGAAGTAAAAAAAAAAAAAAAAAAAAACTTTTACTGCCTCATGTGCTTGTATTTTTATCCTTTTATTGAACTAAATAGAATTTGCAGAAGTATCCATATGAATTCACAGTGTATCTCTTTGGTATCTTTTATCCTTCTGTTCACAGATATTCAGTAACTCTCTATTTCCCACAGAGATGATCTCTAGCATGTCAACAGTTGACATTGAAAACTATTTATTCTAGTCACCCTTTACTCCAATACTAACAAATCTAACTCCCCCAACTTGATTTGTATAAAATTACCTGTGTCTTGGTTGAAAGCATCCCTCTGGGAAATGATAGACTTTAGGGTATTTTTGTATTTGTTTCTAGGAATATTTTTCCCAAGATATATACTACACTATCCTTATATGTCTGAAGTCCCAGCTGAAATATCATCTCTCCCTTGCTAAGCAATATAGCCTTGCATTTCTTCTTTCTCTGAATCTGATTTATGCTAACATCCTATACCCTCTGCATGATATTTCATTTTGCACAATTCTCATCTTAGTTTGTTTTCTTGAATGCTAGTTGCTGTGGGATGGTCTGTATGTCAAATTGCTCTGATTGGTCAATAAATAAAACACTGATTGGCCAGTGGCCAGGCAGGAAGTATAGGCGGGACTAACAGAGAGGAGAACAGAGAAAACAGGAAGGCCAGTTAGCAAGAAGCCTGCCACGGCCATACAGTTTGTAAGCAATGTAAGTCTCTGTGTTTAAGTGTCTTGGTTGGGTCTGAGCGGCTGTGGGACTGGCAGGTTTTAGAAATTTGTCCTGACCGTGGGCCAGGCAGGAAAACTCTAGCCACAGCATAGTGAAGGGTTACATAATAAACATAGTCATTTCATTTGTAGTCTCTTCACTGTATTCCACCTGTGGGCAAGGCAGGAAAACTCTAACTACAGCTAGTTGTAAAAAAAATTGCTCAAAAAATGTCTTAAAATACATAGTACATTTCCCTGTAAAAGAGTATCTACTAAAATTAATAATTAAGAAGCATTAAAGTGAAAATTTCCATCAGTTGCCAGTAATGATTAAAAAATTTGCAAAGATATTTGCTCTAAGAAATACGTAGCAGCAATTTTAAATCATTCAAGCATTATTTGTAACTTATCTCCCCACGTAGGGTTAACTTACTGTTCTTGAAGTATTTCACAGAGTCAAAACCAAAGAGAAAAATAGAACTGACATTAATATAAAATGTAGTTGTAACTGGCCAGGCAGAAATGCAGAGATACTTGTGTTTCTCAATCTGATTGTTGAGACATGGGAACACAAAGGGATATGAATTGATCCCAAGAATCTTATCCTGGATGAAAGAAAAATGCCCATCCAGAGTGAGAAGATAACTAACACAGAGAGATTTTACAGTTCTAATAACCTCTCAGACTATCTTAAAGGAGGGGACTGGAGCCCAGACATTGATAGGTCAATGGTAGGTAGTACCACTACTTCATCAGGGCTGCTCAGATGTCCATGGCCCCCTATTTAAAATTTAATCTTCCTTGAGGACATAAGAATAAGACTGAGGGGTCCACTGGCTCTCTTTTGCCTTCTATTGAAATGTGGTCACATTGGGTAAGCCTCCTTTTTCTGATTTCCCCCTTTTACTTTGGCCCTTTTAAGTGGCTTAATGAGAAAAGGTTCCTCCACTTGGGATGGAACGTGGATAGTCCCAACCTAGGTGGAGGGGACATCTAATATGACATAGCAAAACTTTAAATATGAGATTTCAATAGGAGATACTGGAGCATTGTGGTATTTTATCTCCTAGATAAAATCCTGTGTTTCTCCACAATAGAAAACAAAGGTAAAGTATGATGCATATGCATCCAATTATCATTAAAATTCTAGTAAACAGCACTCTGACCAAGGATGGAGGTAGGCTGACTGTAGAATTTTGCCCCTCCCTCTTCTTCTCCAAATCTATTTCCCCAGTCTAGTCCCATCCCTAACTCTGCAGCAGACCACCTGCCACATCTTCCCTTCTCCATCTCTCCAACATCCCCAGTCCATCACACAAATCTTTCCCACATCAAAAGCACAGAAATATTTTCAAAAAAAATTAGAAAGAAATTTCCCTCACCTAAAGAAGGAGATGCTTATCAAAGTACAAGAAGCATACAGAGTATCACATAGACTGAACCAGAAGAGAGAGTCCCTCAGCCCTTAATAATGGAAGCACTGAACGTACAGAACGACAATAGAATGTTAAACACTTCGAGGGAAAAAGATCAAGTAAAATTTAAAAAGACACACCTATTAGAGTAACACATAACTTCTCAATGGAGGTTCTAGAAGCCAGAGAGGCCTGGAAAGATGTTCTATAAACTCTAAGAGAACACAAATGCAAGCACAGACTACTATATTCTGCAAAATTTTCAATCACAAAAGATGGATAAAATAAGATATTCCACGTTAGAACCAAATTTGAGCAATATCTATCTATAAATCCAGCCCTACAGAAGTTCTAGAAGGAAAACTCAACCTAAAGAGACTAACAACATGTAAGGAAACACAAGAAATAAATACTCTAGTACAGCTAGTCAGAAGAAGGGAAATACACACACACACACACACACACACACACACACACACACACACACACACACAGAGCCATGACTATCATAACAATAGCAACAAGAAAAACAGCAAAAAATAATAGGAATTAAAAAAACACTGTTCATTGATATGATTTAATATCAATAGTCTCAATTCCCTTAATAAAAAGACAGACTAACAGAATATATGCTAAAACAGGATCTATACTTCTGCGGCATCCAGGAAATACACCTCAACAGCCAGGATAGATATCACCTCAGGGTAAAAGCATAGAAAAAAATTTATTCCAAGGAAAGGAACCTCAAAAGCAAGCTGGTGTCACCATTCTAATATCTCAAAAAATTGACTTCAAACCCAAATGAATTAGGATAAGGAAGGATATTACATATTCATTTAGGAAAAATTCCACCAAGAGGAAATTGTAATTCTTAACATCTGTGCACCAAACACCAGGCCACCAAGTTTATAAAAAAAGAAAAAAAAAACCTACTACAGTTTAAGTCATATATTGACCCTCACACTCCTATTCTGGGAGACTTCAATACCTCATTTCTGCCAACATACAGGTCATCAAGACAAAACATAAGCAGAGAAATACTGGAACTAACTGATGTTAGAATCCAAATGAACCTAATAGATGTTTATAGAACATTTCACCCAAACAGGAAAAAATATATACCTTCTTCTTAGGACATTATGGAACTTGCTCTAAAACTGACCACATACTAGGACAAAAAGGAAGTCTCAATAGAAACAATAAAATTGAAATATCACCCTGCATCCTGTCTGAACACCGTGGATTAAAACTGGATATCAACAACAGAAACAACAGAAATCATACAAAGTCATTAAAAGTAAACATCTCACTATTGAATGAAAAATAGATCTTTCTCTAGTTGAATGAAAGTGAATCCACAATATACCCAAAATTATGGACACAATGAAGGCAGTTCTCAGAGGCCAATTCATAGCACTAAGTACCTACATAAAAAACGACAGATCTAATACTAGTACCTTAACACCACCCATGAAAGCTCTAGAACAAAAAGAAGAAATCACACTCAAAATTAGGAGATGGCAAGAAATAATTAAACTTGTGCCAGTGATCAATAAAGTAGAAACAACAAGCAAACAAATACAAAGAATCAATGAAACAGAGTTGGTTTTTTGTAAAAAGCAGTAAGATTAACAAACACGTATCCAAATTAACTACAAGGTAGAGAGTTAAGTGTTAATCTCAATGGCGAGAATAAGTCTACTACCACAATTTGAGCCAAATTTGAAGCAAGCTTGATTTTTATTGGTGTGTACCCAAGAACTAAGTGGCCAGCGACTGGCTCCTAAATTGGGTTAAAGAGAGCATCCCTGAAACCATGTCTTGGGCCCCTTTTAAGGAGTAAAATCATGAGTAGGTTTATAGAAGTGAGACAGTGGGGCAATAAGGAAATTAAAAAAAAAAATTTAATACGTCATATGGTCACCTGCCATGTGATTATGGAGGGGTCAGGGAGGGTCAGAAGGGTCAGGGTATTCTCAAAAACAAATCAAGGTCATAAGCTGGGGAAGGTCAGGTTCCAGGAAACAGAGCAACACAACTTTACCAGTAATATACACTTAGTCTTAAAAATAAACATAATGGCCGGGCGGTGGTGGCGCACGCCTTTAATCCCAGCACTCGGGAGGCAGAGCCAGGCGGATCTCTGTGAGTTCGAGGCCAGCCTGGGCTACCAAGTGAGCTCCAGGAAAGGCGCAAAGCTACACAGAGAAACCCTGTCTTAAAAAAACAAAAAAAAATAAAAATAAAAAAAATAAATAAACATAATGGCTCCTGCCTTCAAAATGGAGTCAAGTAGGTGTCTCCATAAGAAAATGCTAATTTCAAGGAGGAAATCTCTTGGGGTGTTACCATAGACAAAGAATTACAGGAAATTAAAGAATGTTGAGAGCTGGATGACTAGGTTTCCCCAGAGAAGAGTGCACCAATTGTTTATACACTACCATCTAGACAGCCCTTTTTACAGATTGAAAGGGTTGTGTTTACATGTTTAGGATAATAAATGTGAAAGACATCAAGGAAGGTACTTGAGAGGAATATGATTAAGGAAAGGGGAGGAAGAAATAATGTAATTATATTTTGTTTCTAAAAATATTTATATAAAGAATAAAAAGACAATGATACACAACTAAAACATTCAAATACATCTAACAGATGATATGAACTGCTTACAATTGATAGTAACAGAAAAATTTTCCAGATTACAGTATTCTGGGTAGAAAAGCAGAAAGTGTTCCTCTAATTCAATAAACGGTTCAAATGAAAAAAATATAACACTATGTGTGCCACCAAGGGAGAAGATAATTATGTTTTTTGCCTTTTAATATGCACAGAGGGATAAAGAAATACAATAAAACAGAAAAACCCATATCACCACATTGTTTGGTGTTTAATCATTACTTTTATGTGTTTGTTAATAAGACTAAAATTGATGGCAATTTCTTTAGGATTTTTCCCTTATTATAATGGTGTAGTTAATCAAAACACTATAATAAGGTGAAATGGAAAACTCTTTTTACTACACTAGGATCATTTGCATTTTCTTTGAATAATTGTAGCAAAATATCAGATGGCAAGTGTTATTTATATCATTTAATTTGGGGAGGTTTCAGATAACTGTTAAATGTACTTTACAGAGTAGGTATTTCAGACCATTAAGGGAGCTTTGCACATAGACACCATTTCTGGGATACCTGCAGGAAGAAAGACAATTTCATTCTCAAAGCATCTTCTGATGTAGCAGGTTCTCAATGCTAGGCACAGACTTGATGAATCCTAATAATCTCCACATATTTATAGCTATCTGAACAGCAAAATATGTTCATAAAGGCTGTTGATGCCATTTTAGACTTATTCTTTTGGTCATCGATCCAATAAAATATAGTCTACTTTTTCTACCTTGAGTCAATAACTGAGAACTCATCAAGTTATAGCTTAGATTTCAAATTACAAATGTAATAGGATAATTTTTAAATTGATAAAGTTTTCAGGATAATAAAACAATCCATAGCCAAAGAAATATAGTTTTGTATACAATGTAAATGTGATTTAGTGTTTCACTCCTGATTATATGTTTTACTTGACTCTATATTAAAACTTCACTGAAATATTTAATTTTTTTTACATACTTACCTGCATTGGCACAATGTTATATACATCTCAATTTGATATTATGTAGTTTAATTATTTTAATGTATTATTGATTGTTTTTTTTATCAATAAATACTTGATTTGAATACATCTCTAACATAAATATTAATAACATAAATAATATTAATATGGGATCAAGATCTCACATTTCACCAATTTTTCATACTTATGTGGCTGAGTCAAGAGCTTTCGGCAATTCAAATGCTATGCAAAGCTTTCCCATGGTAGAAAGAAGGAAATTTGTTTGTCATACTTGGTTTCAGAATTTCCTTGCTTTCCCACCACTGTGATGCAAAGGGAAGAGAATTCATTCTTAATATTGCAGTGTTTGGAATCTAGGAAGCTAAACACAGACAACAAGATGAAAGGGTCATGTCACAATTACCTCTCTGATCCAAGTATCTAAAGTGTTGGGTTTTCCAGTGCTACGGCAGTCCTCTTCAGTGGGAACAATACAACTTATTCAACATCTGTACATTCATTGTGGTTGCTCCACTGAGAGTTGGTTTTATTTCAACCTGATCACACTCTGCCCAAATTACTTAGGAGAGTGAATCAGGAAGATACGGTATTAAGCCCACTAAATATGCATAAATCCCTTCAATTAAAACTCTGCAGGATTGTTTTTCATGTTAAACATGCAGTCTAATTACTAGTGTCCCTTAACTGTGCTAATGAGAATATTTGTGAAAATTAAATTCTTCTTTGAAACCTCTTTTAAAATTTTTACTATGTGATAACTAACAATAAAAAAGAACCTGTTAACTTTTAACTATGCCTTTTCCCTTATTTTAACATTTACTGTGGTGTTTGGCAGGTTTTTTTTTTTTTTTCACAGTATCATCTACCCTGAAAACATTAAGGTCATTCAAGAAAGTATCAGTGCACTTAAGGCTTTGACTATCATCAATGCTACTCATTATTAAAGGATCAAACCTCAAAAACAAACCATCACATTAACCAATCCCTCACAAACTTATTAATTTGGTAGAGAAATCAATATTTTATTTTGTCATTTTTCAACAATATATATATTGGTTTCTTTCATTGAGACACATTCTGGGTATTTTTTTTCATAATCTAAGATGGAAAATTGAATGAACACATCCTTTAAAATTTCTAACAAATGGCTTGTTTAGGTTTGAAAATGTAGACTGCTGTGTATTTGTTATTAGAATACATTATTTTCTAAGTTAAAATTAGCATGTAAGTTATTTTTGGAGGATTTCTTCATCATATTAGGATGATGGATATAAAAACATATGCTATTTCTCATACATGTATATAATTCATACAATATTTTATTTGTGAAACTAGTAATATCCTTGCATTACCTTCATACTTGTCACTATGACATACTTTGGCATATAAAAAGCGAGATATCACACTTGGGGTCCATGCTTTTGTAGGTCACGAAATACCAATAGACATATGGAAAAACATATTCTCCTGGATATAAATAAGTCTAAAACAGCAATTCCATTAACAATTAATGAAATTCTAGTAGGAATTTTATAAGGAATGATATAAAGTTGTCATAAAGTTTTGAATATTTTTATAGCATGAGGATGAGTGAAAGGAAAACCAAAGGGTGCAGTATAAACACACAAAGGAGATACATAGGGCAAATTTAAAAGAAAGACAAACTAGAGATATATTTAACAAGTATTGAAGAATTTTCCCAAACATAGAAAGCTATATGTTGTCATCAGAGTGTCTTACAAAATGAACAAATTGTCTTAGTAAGCTTGTAATAAACTGGTAAAAGGACCAGATATTCTGTAAATGCCCTGCAGAGTTGAAAAATAAAGGAAAAGAAGAGAAAAGAAAGGAAAAGAAAAGATATTTAGGAACTACTGATCAACATGTTTGGGTAACTGAATTCTCAAGTCTTTCTAGGAGGTTCTCATGGAGCAATCTGAAGCAGGCAGGAATTTGAAGGCCCGATGCCAGCTGCCAGGTCACTTATCAGGATTCAGAATACAGGGTCTGTGGCTTCTCTGACAGGAATGTACAAAGGCCAGGATTTTGCTGTAAGGAAGTAGAGGCTTGTTCACACATAAACAAAAAAGGAGAATGGAATAATGTTCTCATTAGCAAAGGGGAAATCAATGTTCCTTTTGATCTAAGAAGCAACAAGGAGAGATAAGGCACATACAAATTGAAAATTCCTAAAGATGTAACAGACATAAAAGATCTGAGAAAGGAAAACAATGTCACCAAAGCAAGTAATAATCTGAAAAGCACAAACATTTTAATTTATGGTGTTTTCTTGGAATAAATCATAGTTAAAACAAGGCATAAATACATAGATAATTTAGGTGCATATGCTCAAAATAAATACACAGAACAGACAGAACAATAGATAGTATAATTACTGGGGGAAATTGAGTTATCTTTTGTCTTAAGAGAGTATTTAACTTATCTCTTATCAGGTTTGCAGTTTAATTTTTTAGTCACATATCTGTATAACCTATACACTTGATCTAATATATCTTTCTGTCCCTCAAACTTAGGAAATACATGACCTACTATATATATATATATATATATATATACATATACATAAACATATATACATACATATACATATATATGGCATGTATTTATAAAAAGTTATTCTTATACAGTGGTATAAAACTCAATCTCAGAGAATTAGCATTCGGACCATTGTCACCAAGTACAAAAGATTTAAAGTAAAAAAGACTAGCCCATCAAATAATAGAAACTCACGCCGCAGTGATAGATTGCTGTTGGAGTAAAGTACTTATGAGAGTTAAAATACAAATGTCTCTGAACAACACTGAGTGTTCGGATCATTGAGCCCATGGCAGAGACAGAGAGAGCTGCTCCCACAGTTATGAGTTTTTCTCCATTCCTTGGCATTGATTATTTTTTCTTTTCTTTGTTGGGTAGCTACACAAAGTTCAGTCCATATTGCTCAGTTCCATTTTACTCAGGTGTAATTATACAGGATATTTCTAAACCTTAAAAGGTTAGTTACTTCCCTTGGACTGTTAGCCCATAGTGAAGATAATACAACAAAATACAGTAGTCTATTTTTCTGGTAATTCTGAAACATAATGCTGGCTTTCTTAGATTGCCCAAGCCTAGACTGTTTCATATAGAAGCAATAATCTTCCATGATCATAATTTGTTTATTTTATTGCTTTATGTTACAGCTAACTTTCCTTTTCAATAATTAGACAATTCAAAATCAATGTAAAATTACAGTGACTAACAATGATACTTCATAGTCCTGGTAAATGAGAGGATTTATTATTAGCTATGATTTAAATTTGGTTGTTTTCCTCCTAAATCCAATTTAGAGTAAATACAAATGAAGTATATTTAGGTTTGTTGAAAATTAGTGTTGTTTCTTCCTGTTCCCATGGGGTCTTCATTCATCATGGTCTCTTTTTCTTTGTTCTCCCTCTCTGTTCTTGATCCAGCTGGGATCTCCTGTTCCCCTAAGCTCTCTTTCCCTCGACCCTTGCCCTTCATTATCCCCACTCACGTCCAGGTTGTTTATGTAGATTTTATCCATTTCTCTGTCATTGGGCAATCCCTGTGTCTTTCTTAGAGTCCTCTTGTTTAGGTAGCCTCCCTGGAGTTGTGAATAGCAGTCAGACCAGGACCTGTCCTTAGTGCATGAGCTGGCTGTTTGGAACCTGGGGCCTATGCAGGGAAACTTTGCTCAGCCTAGGTGAAGGGAGGAAGGGAATGGACCTGCCTTGACTGAATCTACCAGGCTGAGCTGAATCCCCAGGGGAGTGATTGCCCTGAAGGAGATGGGAATGGGGAGGTGGGCTAGGGGGAGGGTGGGGGGGCAGGAGAAGGGAGGACAGGGGAATCCGTGGCTAATATGTAAAATTAAATTAAATTATAAAATTAAAAAAAGAAAAGAAGTGTTGTATTTCAAAATAATTTTTCATTTTCCAAACTTTGAAAAATACCCTTAGAGATGCCTAAGGTAAAGAAAATATCTCAAAGAATTTATGGCAGTAATAGGTGCTGGAACCTAGGTGATGCATAGCAGTTGCTTCTGAGATTCAAATCTTCCATCTTGGTGGTGCTGTGGAATAACGCATTTGTACACTGGTTTTATAAATCACTGATTGGCCAGTAGCCAGGCAGGAAGTATAGGCACATAGGGAGCAGCATGTAATAGCACACAGGTAAAGCCATGGACCATGTGGAGACATATAGGTTAATGGAAATGGGCTGAGTTTAAGTGTAAGAGTTAATCAGTAGTAAGCCTGAGCTAATGGCTGAGCAGTTTTAACTAATATAAGCCTCTGTGTGTTTACTTGGGTCTGATCGGCTGCAGACTGGGCTGGACACAGGAAAACTTCTGGCTACATGGTGGGGAGCCTATTTATGCACAGGGCAATAAAGTGGATGTGAAAAAACAAACTATGCTATTTTAAGGTAGAATATTAATAGGGGATAGAAACAACAGGAACTTCTAAAGGGAGGCGAAAATTTTCATGACACAAGGAAGTTGTAACCTCAAGAAGTAAATGCCTCAAAGTGGCTTCAGAAAGGCCCTGAACCGGACTGACTTCAGTTTCTCTAAAACTATGTAAGTAGTAAAGATTGTTGAGAGTCCTTCTCAGATGAGATGCACTGCCAAGTACAATCTGAGACCAGCCAAGAAACCTGGAAGAAACAGAAACGTTCTGAAGAGCCTGAAGGAAACAAAGGCCAGCAAAACTTCCTTCAAGCATCTCAGAGCAACTGAAACATCTGGAGAGGACGCACTCTGACATCAACACGCTCAGCTCCTTGCAGGTTGTGTTGTGCACTGTGCTCCGCGTTTCCTGCTCGATTGAACTGTCAACCATTCTGGGGTGGGCTTGGATGCTACCTGTGGCTTGGAGTCTTTTTTTGCTCCTCTAAGTAACTCCAATAAAATTCAACCACATACCATCTTGGATTTGGGTGGTATCCATATTTTATTGTGCCACCCAGTTTTCTGTTTGGGGTGAGTATACATCTTTCCATGTCTCCCAATGAATAGTGTCACATACTGCTAAGTGATAGAGCAGTTTTAAGAACAATGTTGCTACTGAAGTTTTTGGAAGGAAAACATGCTTTATAATGTCATATATCTCAGATTTTGGGGGTTAGGGATTTTGTTAATCTATACAATATTATAATAGCATGTTATAGTTTCCAATACCATTGAATGAAGGAACTTGAAGGAAGAATCTCCAGCCTAAATGAAGCTGGAAGCTTCTTCTACCACCACATCTTGGAATAAGAAGTTTTAAAAATTGATTTCTAACATAATTGATCCTTTGCTTCTTTATACATCAGCCTTAATAGAGTTTGGTATTTATGAGAAGACACCTGTACCTATCAGGATATTACCATTTAAAATTTTTTATCTGTGACCTCATACAACATAGATTTGTGATCATTTTAGAGGATTAGTGTGTTAAATATATATTTTAAAGTTATTGATAAAAGAATATGAAGTATCTGATTAAAATATTTCAGTTAGTTTATGTCATAGATAAAATGTGTCAATGAGATTGTTAATGATAAAGGTAAGGGTTTCACCTATTTATTTATACTTATGGGAATCATAATGTGTCTGTTCTTATTAAGTATACAAATATCCTCTTGTAATATAGGGAAAATACAAAAAATAATTCTACAGAAAAAATTTACAGAAAAGATGTCACAGTATCATAAGGAACACAGAGGTCAGAGTGAAGTAATAGAACATAATGGACACTTGGATGTTTACATTATTTTATGGATTACAGATATCTCTGCTAAGTAGATAAATACCTTGTTAGGCAAAACAGAAAGAAAATGATATGAATTGACAGGGTTGTAAATAGCCTACATATTTTTTTCTCCATAAAACTTTATATAGCCAGACAATATTTTAGAAGATTGCCTCACTAAAATACAGAAAATAACTTCCACAAAGAAAATCATTCTTCACAAAACAATATTCGTTCTTAATGTAATGAGTAATAAAGAGAATAGTTACTTACACTCATTCATTCATCTAAGTTGCCTACAGGATCATTGCTAAGAAAGTCTCACTCTCATCAAAATAATAGGTCATAAGCTGGGAACCAGGGGATGTCTAATTCTATATCAAATGTGCTATGTACACTCAAGTTATAATACATGACTGATTTTCTTGAAAGAGATATCAACTTACCAAAAACTTTAGAAGAAAATGTTTGGGAAATCACAAAAGAGAAATTAAACGTTGATTTATTGGTTCTTGAAAAATACTTGAAGTGAATGTTTGAAGGTGTAAAAGTAATAACTGCACTCTGAAAAGAAAACTTAAGAGAACTCATAACAAAATGAAACTCATGATATCTACATAGTGTAAGTTGGACATTTTTGTACAGAAAACCACTAAGGATCACATTTTCCAATACTCATTTTACTAGTATGTGTAAAATGCTTCCATTAAATTATATAGTTATGACTATCTCAACAGAAATGTCTGTACTCACATCTCTTAAACAGTGTCAAATACAGAAAAACGGTCACAAGGTCATGCCAAATGGTTTTGTCATCATTTTGAAAGTGGTATTCTCCTGTTTTCTCTTCACTGTGTATAAAGAGTAAATAGAAAATTTAAAATAAAAACCCTTCCAAACAACTTGAAAGAGGGCTTCTCAGTTATGATTTTTGTTTTTATTGTTATTTAGTAGTATAAATCCTTATGACGTTTCCAGAAATACTTACTCATATTTTACCCTCTTTACCCACTCTTCTCTATTTATCTTCCCCACTCCATAATTAGAGCCAGCTCATTCTATTTCTTATTTCAGAGTTCTTATTCCATACTATTTCCATCTCTACTGCTCCCTGCCCTGCAATGATGTCTTTTTACTTTCCTAATTTCTTCAGTTACTCCAGGATATATACTATTATCTACATCCCCGAACATTATATGCTATTGCTATTGACCATGCTTGTCTCCCAGAAGGAATGATAGTCACTGTTGCTGAAGATACCAGGCACTTCAGAAACAGGTCCCAGAGGTCTCCCAGTTGGAGCTGAGCTGAGAATCTACTCCTTGAGAAATACCTTTCATAAGATGCCTTGCAAGTTCCCAAAGGAGGTAAGGTACTAAGAATTCTATCCAGCCATGCTTCATGTGAACCACAAAATTGACCAGTATAGTATGATAACTCCGAGGGTGTAGTAGTGGCACTCATACCATTACAGTGAACAAAAACCATCTCTAATTGGATTTAAGATGTGCTCAACAAGAGGGATACCGCGTCTGGTACTGGAAACCTAGCATAGTCCTGAAGAAGTTGTATAGTCCTGGATCTTGAAGGAAACACTGCAATCTCCACTTTACTGAAGCATCATAATCCATGCATATCTTCTAAATATTTGTCCTTAAAAATTTCTAGTAGACTCAAGTAGATAATTTACAATATTCTTTGTGATGCACTTTATGATAATATGGAGATCTCCCCACCTGAAAAATGGCCAGGTGACATACATTGTAGAATCATGGTGTTGCAGCTCATATCCAAAACATCAGATTTAGGAGGCTAAATAAGAGATGTTGCTGCAAGTTTAAGGCCAGCCTGGGCTATGTAGTAAGCTCTAGACCAATTTATAGCAAACAAAAGTCAGCTCTAGAACTCTGGGTACAGAATGGGCTTATCTCCATTTATGGTATGTATGTACTAGATGACCTTAAGCACTACCTCATTTTACATTTTGTTCTTTTAGAGAATATGAAAATTGACATCTTTAGCATGCATGATTTAAGAAGTTATAGTAAGATTTATATAAGTTGTGCCTGGAAAATATAACATGTAATGTATGCCCCAGTCAATTATACACTAGGAATATACATAACAAAGTGTAGATTAATATTCCTGTAACATAAATGATGGTGATAGGAATGGGATATCCATACATATATACATATGTACATATGGACATGTATACACAGTAGGTCAGAGGCTACATATGCCCAAGTGTGATAAAACATGCTATTCATTATGTTGCTTATTCTTTAGCACTTCCATCTTCCATTATTAATTTGAATCATAATTACCCATAGATTTTCTGTTCTTTAAAATCTGCATTGTACACATTCCAAGGGTTTTGACAATGTTATTACCAAAGACTCCTTGTATCGATAGGTCCACCATATTCCGCTTCCGGTCAGGGCTCTATTTAAGTGTTACTGTGTATTAACTTAGTGTGGAGAATAATTTCTGTTGTTGCTGGCCTGTTTCACATGGTGACTCAAGAGATTAAAATCTATTTTTCTTAATTGCAACCCCTTAGTCAAATTATTCACAGCTTACAGTTTTTTATTTGATTTCTAACTTTATTTTCAAATTTCAAGAAGGATCACATTTCCATATTGGAGAATTAATGCTCCAGTGCACCTCAGAGCTGACACTGGCTGGAAGATGATTTAGCATTTTCTAGTAGGTTTGTCTGTCTCTAACATGGTATGACCTATTCTGTCAACTACGTGCCTGGCGCTGACAGCATTTAGTTTTCTTCTCTATTACCTTCCCCTCGTCTGGGTTTTCTTCTTTGTTTTTTGTTTTCTTTTCCAGTACAAACACAGACATCTGACTCTAACTAGTTTATCACCTGACCTGGAACCACCGATCAAACTCTTTCTTCAGAGATTCTGCTAGGGTATCTTAAGAATTCTCATCTGCATATGATGCCAGAATGTCTCATTAGCTGCCATAGGAGACAATGTGGTATGAATAAGCTATTGACTCCACAGGGCAATTACACCCTTTGATCTTTATACCTTCCAATCAATACTGGCCCATAATTTTGACCAAACATATTTTAAAATCAGATACTTATATAAATATACTTTGTTATCTGATGGGACTAATTTTAAGAAAGTTATATTTCTGTATATACATGGAAATATGTAAGAAAAAAAGATAGAAAGAAGGTTAATTACAGCTTAAAACAGGGTAATTAATAAGCATTTAAATACTGGCCTCAGCAAAGAACTCATTACCACACAGAGACATTTAACAGGCAATTTATCCCAAAGGCCCACCTAATTTAGCAATGATTCTTAAAACAAGCTGATTTTCAGTCTCACATTGAAGTCCTTTTATCTCAGAAAATTCATCCCAATGAAGAAAGTTTCCATTCTGTTTGGAATAAAATTTTGGAGCGTAACTGGATTTTGTTTTTAGTATAAAAAGAAATTCAAAATTTTTTGTTGTTTAAAAGGTATGCTAGCCCTGGCTAGTACTTAGGCTAGAATATGCCATACGTAGAGAAGCCTATTTCAGGAAAGGGTAAGTTATGCTTTTGAACTTCTGGTTAACATATCATCCACTTTACTGTTCCACACTAGCTTACTTGAACCTCTGAATTTCTCTGTTTTTAGCACAGACTCTCAACACCTCTCAAAATTAAATCTTATCTCACAGTATGGCCTGGCACACCTCATTTCAATCAGTAAGTCAAATATTCAGTGAAGGCAGGATTTATGTTCATTATCTATTTAATTTTTCTGGAAAGTGCAGTTTGACAACATTGACTAATCTGCTCTACCATATTTTAATGAATTAGTCCTTGATATTATTTATTCTATTTCTGAAAGAGCAATATATCAGTTCTACCTGAAGAATCTATTTGATAACATTAATTATTTCACTTACTCATGATTCCTTAGTCGCTTCTTGTGAAACTAAACTATATTATGTACTATGAATAATGTTGAAGCAGGTACTAAACCCATCTCTCAAATTTAAAACAGAAAACAGAAATGAATTCATTAAACTCTGTGTCACTGAAGATATACACAATGATAACAGAAGACTTAACATGAAAAGCAAAGCGGTGTTGCCATCAGAGATAAGGGGGGACTGAGACTTTGATTATCGAAGAGGAAGGGAGGAATACAACAACAGGTAACCGGATTCTTCCATCAAAAGGAGAGGATGTGCAAATGTGGCCCCAAGTATCTGGCACTGTATGTAGATGCATAAAGAGGAGACACACATTTTCAAAAATGCACTTACTGATGACTTGCAGTTTATGCTTTGAGTGACTACTTTATCTGCTAGTGTGTGTGTGTGTGTGTGTGTGTGTGTGTGTGTGTGATAAGCAAAGACTCATTCCTCTGGGTTGTAAAAATATCCAAAAATATCCATTCCCTACAATGCTACATTCTGTTTTCTGCACTTCTTAGTGAGGAGAGTATCCTTGCCCAGTTCCATCTAGTGGTCACACACTTTCAGATCTTCAGATTTTTCATCCTCCAGAGAAGTAAATGATCTTTGTGATTTTGTCTAAGAAACAACATCTATATATGCGAAGCAAACTAAGTATGTTGCAAGTGTATTCATTATAATTTAGTGTCTCCATGTTTTGATTTTTCATAAAGAATGTTTTAAATCTATAAGCAGAGCTTTAGATTCAGCTCTTTCACATGTGCATATCTTCCTGTATTTAAAAAGTGCTTATTTCACCTAATGTGTTTATTAAATACACATTTATTGTGAAAATTACTTAAATTCATCTACTTCTAATTTCTAAAATAAATTGTTCATGTCTTTAGATTTTATGCAATTGTGTTATTTATATCATAGAAAGCTACCCTGTGTGCCCCAGTCAGGACAAAAAAAAATGAATAGGTTTCAAAACCAGACCTCTCTTTCATCAACCCCCACACTATACATGAAATGGAGAGGTGCAATGTTTCACCAATGGTAAACTCATTTTCACACATATGAAAAAAATGTATCTTGATATTTGGTTCTGCTTTTACACTGGGAATGAAAGGGAAATCTTTTTTGTTTTGATTTTGTTTGTTTGTTTTGTTTTTTGAGAGAGAGTTTCTCTCTGTGCTCTGGCTGTCCTAGGACTTGTTATGTAGACCAGGCTGGTCTCAAACTCTGAGATCAGCCTGTCTACTTCTGTTTCCTGAGTGCTAAGATTAAAGGCATGTGCAACCAGCATGGGGCTGAGAAACCTTTATTGTTTCTTTTTACATATGACTGGGATTTAACCTAAAAAAAAAAAAAAAACTATAATAAAAATACACTATGGGAAGGTGTGAAAATTACGACCTCTCTGTTGACTTAAATTTTTGCAACATTGTTTAGTGGGGAATTAACCTTTAGTGAGGTCTGAATTTTGTTCTCAGTCATAGGAAGGTCATATCTACATTTATAGAAGGTTCTACTCCTATAATTTTTATTGTAAAAGAACTTGTGAAAATATTTTGCAGAATCTTTGGGAACATTGGCTGATATGTTTTCCAAATTCCAGAAAAATGGAAAAGAGAAATAATTATGGTGTCTTCCTGAGTTTCCATGAGGGATGGGTACTATAAGATTGATAAGTATGAGGTGTGCAAGCTCCAATAATATTCTAGACTCTAAACACTAGGCGAATTTTCAAGTTAAGCAAAATTGCAACAAAACCATCTATGACTTTGTACCTTTGTCCTTGACTAATTGTAATTTCCATCTTTTCTTTATAATAAAAATATGCTTTAATTTTTTCATATTTCATAAAATGTTTTTATTTACATATTTTTATAATGATTTATATTTTATAAAAAATATAAATATTTTCCAGAGTGTCATACTTTGTCCTACCCAATTATCCAATATGACACTGGAAACGGGTGTTTGGGGCTATAATGTCTGAAAAGAAAATGTCCCAGGGGTGACCCAGCTTGAGGCTAATTTCTGAGATCAATGGGTACTTTAACTGGATTGTCCCTCAGAGGTGGACACTAGTCTAAATTAGTTGTTTAAATGCTCTAGACATTAAAGTATGCTGAAGGAGTTGACACACATCTGTGTTGTTAAGTATGGTGCTCAAAGGCATGTGAAACTTTGAATTTAAATCATCACCTTCAGAAATGAAAATTGAAGCAGATAGTCATGACTAGGGCCAGGGTCAGAACGTTCAGATGATTGTGTAAAAATTCTACTTGAGGAAACATCAAAGACACAAAACAGCATTTCTCTTTATATCGCTTTGGGATAGTGAAGCAAGGACAACGTGAATGCAGAGCACAGGCACGTATTTTTATTAGTGGCATTTCTTGCCATATGTCAAGTTCAGAGAATGATGAAGCCCATGGCAAACAGGATTGGGGTGAATTCTGGAAGATTCCTTCCTGTGTGACATAATTTCTCATATGTTTTACAAATTAAGGTGTTTTAAACAAGTAAGCATCATATGTTTACACTGATGTTTAACTGTAATGCCCATCAAATGCCACCCGTGATAGTAATGACTGCATTCTTGTGCTTTTTCTAAGCACTCAGAAAATTTTTGATGTAGGCAATTTGTTCTATATTTCAATTATCTGTTTACATGTGAGTTTTCTGTAATGCTCAGTGGGCTCCTGGAGTGCCTTGTTCTGTCTTTGAGACATTAACTTGACTTCATTTTTTTTCTCAGTGGCTGCCTCTTTAGATCCGAGCCTGACATCCTCTAAACTTCCTCCAGCACTCTTTTATAATATCAAGGGCCATGTAAAACATACGTGTCTTTTCTGCCTACACAGGAGCTCCACACTCATTTCTGTCACCTTTATCCTTTGGCTACATCCTGGATGTGTCCTTTCACTTTTGTGATATTGTTGTAACATTTAATTTAAATCTATCTGATTGGGTGGTACTTAGTATTGTGGTTGTTCTCTACTACACTACGAGTTCCTGGTGAACACTGATATATGGTTCACAGCCTTGTATCTTCAGCAACGACTATAATACCTGGTATGCAGTCAGTATGTTCCTGTATTATAGGTAGTCTGATACTTGCAATTAGAGCTGGTGGTAATATTCTTCTCATGTTAGTTTCAACACAGTCTCTGGCAGAGTTCTATTACAAGGCAAGATTGATGGTTCTGTTTATTTTAAAGACACCCGGTGGATGAGGGACTTTAATAATACATAAGATATTTTCCCTTAAAATATGCAGTTACAATTCACAATGACTATTCTTTATACTTCCAATTATAGATTTGATAAATAGTAGACAATATCATAAATCCAATATCAGGGGAGAATCAAAAGATGACGATTGATATAAATACAAGTCCAAGCAAAATACAGGGTATTTTTAAATAGTTAAGTGAGGTTTTTAAAAAATCCACCCAGATGTCTTGCCAGCTAAGAGTATACATAGATGCAGTCTTCAGCTACCTCGTGTGCATGGCCCTGCAAAGCAGATGCATATCTATATTCACACAGGAAGCTGTGCATGCTTGCATATTAAGTATGACACAAAAATGAGGGTGCTGATGAAAATAACCGTTCTCTACAGGGAAACTCTAAATATGATGCTAAATTTGTTTTTCTTCCCATATGTGTTTTTATACCTTGAGTTGTATATGAGTAAAGCATGAAATTCTGCTGCTTCTATTCCCATTGTATCACTGCCACACAGAATTATTGTAAAATATCACTCTAAATGAAGCTTTGCTTCACTGGGGGTGTCCCTTTAAATATAGCTGGTAAACACTGAAAAGTGCTTTGCAATAGAAGGGCAATATAACTCAACATGTCTCTATAGTAACTCTGAGGAGCTCTGAAAATATAGTATTGCAGTAAAGAACATAATTGCTAATTCTTTTCTCTAAAAGGATTATGAGGTTTCCATCTTCCATAGTCTTCCTTTTAAAAATGCAAGATATGTTCACTGCAGACAGTTTCATGATTTACCTAGGTATAAGAAGGAGAACAGAATGAAAAAAAAAAAACAGAACAAAATAAAACATTTGGGGGTTAGTTCTCAGTGTTTCAGAGCACTTGCTATTTTAGCAGAGAACCAAGGTTCGATTCTCAGCACATATATGCTGGCTCACAAACATCTGTAACTCCAGTTCCAGAGAAACCAAGGCATGCCCTCTTCTGACCTAAAGCAGGCACCAGGCATGTCATGTGCATGGGGCATATACATACATACATACATATATATATATATATATATATATATATATATATATATATGCAGGAAAAACACTCTGCATGAAATAAAAATAAATCTATAATAAAATTAAGTAAACCAGTTTCTCCACATATTCAATCAAACATGTATCATGCCAGTTTTACACACATACACAAGAAAAAACACCATGTGAGAAATTTATGAAGTCCAATCTGCAATGGAAACAGAAGGAGAGGGCTAGTGAAATAGTTAACAGGGATAAGGGAATGAGTATGTACAAATGATATGATGCGTATGTGCAAAAATGTCATAACAGTGACCAGAATGATGTTGTAGAAGTAAAGCAAATCCCACACAAGCACAAGACTGATGTCCTGAGTTTGTTTCCCAGGACCAATGTAAACATGGAGAAGGAGACTCAACTCCACAAAGTCTTCCTTTGACATCCACACATAGAAATGTCAATTACGAACTCCTATATACACATCCTACAGACAGACACACACACATACATGCACACACACACACACACACACACACACGCATGCACAGAGAGAATTTATAACTTTAAAGTGTCATAATGAAATATATTCTAATTTGTTATTAACATGCTAATAAAATGTATTTTAAAAACAAAACAAATAATAAAGTTAAACTGTTCTAATTTTGTTTATCTTTTGTTAACCATAAATCTGTGGCATAGATATTTAAAACATTATATAGAAATTTAGGACCAAATCATGGACAAGATACATTATTTTGGTCTGGGATAAGGATTTGATGAAATACATATAGTTGTGACAGCCTGATGCCTTAATAAGAGTTTTGGTAGCAGACTGTAGAAAATGCTAAGAAATTTTTTTTAGTCTTATTGCTACATGTGTAGTACTTATGATTACAGCTTTGCCTCTAACCTTATTGAACATCTTTGAACAAGTTCAAGTATAATGTTTCAGTATGTTCATTTCACTTCCAAGGAAAAACAGTGTCATACATAATTATAGATGAGCTCTGAAAAAAGCACAAAAGGCCATCTGTGAGACTAGAACAGATGTACTTGTTCAAAATATTTTGTTCTTTTCAAAGGAGGGTATTCTGAAGCTTAAGTAGCTACTGTGCAGCTATGGGAAAACTAACGAATAAAATTAAATATAGAAATGATCACTTGTATAGTTTTTGTCATTTAAATGTTCTTCCTTAGTCAGAAGCATTGCTCAGTAGTTACCAGCACTTGTTGCTTATCTGGACAACTTGTGTTCAGGACACCCATGTGGAAGCTTGCAACAATCTGTAACTATAGCTTCAGGTGATTTGACACTTCTCATCTCCATGGGCACCTGTACTCATATGGACGTACCCACTTGCAGACATTTATACCTACACAAAATTAAAAATTAAAATTAAATCTTTAAGTCAAAGTTCTTCCTTTATTTGTAAAATTGATTTCCTATGACAAAGACAAAATAAGGGGCTGGGGAGTGGGTCCGTGTTGAAGAGTATTTGCTGCTGTTGAAGAGGACCAAAATGCTAGTCCTGTATCTACATTCAGCCACAGACAGCTGTCTACAACTCTAGCTTCATGGGGACTGAACTCTGGCTTTCAATAAGAATAGCACATTCTCTAAATCACCCAGGATACATATCAGGCAGCTGTAGAGAGTCAGACACTCCCTTCTCAACACCTAGGACACACACACTCATGTGCACATACTCTCTCACAGTAATTTAAAACATGAAATTGATTTTTAAAGAATATGTGATATCAAAATTTCATTTCCATGCTTGAGATTATGACTACTCTGAGGTCTTGTGTATTACAGAAGGCATCACGAAGCTTTAGGTCTTTATATAGTGTATGAACCAATTAATCTCTTTTCTCTTGACTAATTTCCTACTGCATATATGGTATTATAGAAGCGTGTTAATATAAGTCAAGAATAACTAGTCCTCTCCTTCCCTGTCCAGTCTCAGGTTGTAGGTGGATGTAGAACGACATTCTTTATACTTTAAACAGACATCTTCCTAAATACATAAATACAACCTGCTCAGTCCATATGATGTTTCTACTATGCACATTTTTTTTTCAAGGCTGACCACTTGGTATCAAAAAACTGAATGGTGTGATCTTTCCTTCAGAAGGCTATTTCTTATTTGAGCTCTCTTTTGAAGTTCTTTGTTGAGGCTTGAAGATTCATGAGATTTCCCCCTTCCATGTTAAAATATTGACATTGCTACAAAAGGTTTTGGAAATAGAAATCAACTTCATTACCTACTATAATCACTATTCCCTCTACCCTTTTCAAAATAGTTAAAATTAGAATACAGAAGACAAGTTGGTGTCAACTAGTGTCAGAAAATAATCATGGAATATGACTCAGTTTCTAAGCAGTCCATATTTTAGGTTTAGAGGTGTGTGTATGTGTGTGTGTGTGTGTGTGTGTGTGTGTGTACACACTTACTAAAATAAAGAAAAAGTGGACATGGATTTGAACATGATCAAGGAGGAGTGTATGGGAGTTTTTTGAGGGAGAAAAAAGAAGGGAAAATCATATAGTTATATAATAAAAATATGAAAATATTAAAGAAATTGTATCAATACTCCAAGAAAAGTTTATAAACTTGGTGAATGCTGAGTAGAATAAAAGGAAACTAAATAGTGATTTTTTTTATTTAGAGATTTTGTACTCTATAATATAATTAAGCTTTTAGAAACTCCAGCTCTAGATAACATTGGTAAGGAAGATTGGGTAATATTTGCGTAAGATTGAATATTTGAAGTTGGTGAAAAATGTTTCTTATTTCAAACTGTAGGGAATCTTTTTTATCCACCTGCCTGTGGCATGATCTCTCGGAGGGCTGCTCTTATCTGAAGAGGAAATGTAGTGGGAGTGGATCTAGAAAAGAAGGGAGGTGTCACGACCTAAGAAGAGTGTGAGGGGAGGGAAGGGAAACTATGGTTAGAATATATTGTATGAGAGAAGAATCTGTTTTCAATAAAAAAAAAAATATGGGGAAGAAATACTGCTCACTCCTCCCTTTAGGATTTGGCATTGAATTCATGTCAGCATCATAGTTTTTTTCAGAAGGAGGAGGGAGGATAGTTAACAACTTCGAAGACATTTCTTCAGGATTTAAACATACGCCACGTATTCATGTGATGAAAATCATCATGTTCTATGGCAGCACACTGGAAAATCTCTCTCTTTTTTTGCTGTTTATTAAACTAATACTCACCTCATGAAAAGAATTTAGAAAATTTCCAGTGGCTTATATTTCTAAAGGAAAATGTTTACTGAAGACTGATATTGAATATTCTTTAAACATTTTGTAGAATTCATTATTAAAATACTATGAAGTTAATTCATTTTAAGTGTTAAAATGATGTATAATAGATAGAACATTACTCCTGGTGTCTATTTTGTATTGTGAAAGTCTGACTAACTTTTATTTTTAAGTAGTTGGATGATACATGAAAATATTAAATTTGTGACCATATTCCATTGCATTTTCTCACCACTTTAAGGTTTATGATATAATATTGTCAAGAACACATTACTAATAACTTGTTTCTGTAACTTTCTTATATCCATAGTCAATTTTTAATCAATCATTACAAAATTGAAAACTATGAAACAGTAAGAATTGAAAATTAGTTTCTTCTAAGTCGTGTTGTCAAATATATTGATCTTTGGACATATTTAATTATTTCCCTCAATTGGACTATTTTTATTAAATGAAATTCTCCATAAAACCACACATACACAGAGAGAGACAGAAATACAAAGAGACAAAGATACAGAGATGGTGAAAAAGAGACACAGAGACAAAGAAAACCAATCTCCTTAGATTGTACAAAGAACTTAGAATTACTAAATACTCGTTTTTAAAGTAAGTAGACTAAATGCCAGTACTCTTAAGGCACCCACTATGAAAAATATTATTTACTATTTTAAAAATTAGATGTGGTCTTTATAATTGAGCATGGACTGTCATATCAACATTTCTTGTCTTTTATCATTTTTTTCTTTCATTGAAAATAGATCCCCCCCAAGAATAGATCCTGATCACAATTTCCCATTCTTCTACTCCTCTCAGTTAGTCCCCACCCTCTTCTCATCTAGACCCACCCCGTTTCTGTCTGTAGAAAACAAACAGGGATAATAATAAAGTAAGATAAGAAAAAACAAATAAAATAGACAAAACAAACAAATAGAAAAAGAGCCTAGGAAAAGGATCTAAGAAGCATATATAGATGTAGAGCTCTCCTTCACATACTTAGTAATTATATAAAAACACAAAGAAGCCATACTACATATGCAAAGAACATGGAGGGTAAAAACAAAATAATAAGAATAAGAAAAAACAAGCACCAGATTAAAAGGAAGAAAAATAAAAATAAAGAAAAATCATGACACCACATTATGAGACATGGAACACCCAAAGATGCTGTTGAGTTTGATTTCTATTGGCCATCTACAGCTGGGCATATTACCTACTACAAGCTTAGTTTGTTTTCCCAGTAAGACTCTGTTAGAGGAAACCAAATTTTCATTTAGAAGTAGTTATCAATTAGACATAGCTTCTGGGTTAGGAATTAAGACATGTGTCCGTTTCTTCTTTTCAGCTCTAGGACACCATCTGGTGCAGACTTGTTGTAGTATATTTGTTTAAGATATGTCACATTCGTTTATGTCATGGAATATTTATTTAATGATGCAAATATGTGTCACATTCTTTTATGTTGCATTTGTTTAACTATGTTAAACTGTGTTACTTTGCCTGCCTAAAACAGCTGATTGGTTTAATAAGCAGCTGAAAGTCCAATAGAGGGATAGGCAGAAGAGGGATAGGCAGGGCTACCAGGCAGAGAGAATAAATAGGAGGAGAAATCAAGGAATTAAAAGAGAGAGAGAAAGAGAGAGAGAGAGAGAGAAAGAGAGAGAGAGAGTCAGAGAGAGACAGAGACAGAGAGAGACAGAGAGAGGCCGGGTGGTGGTGGTACAAACCTTTAATCCCAGCACTCGAGGGGCATAGCCAGGAGGATCTCTGTGAGTTCAAGGCCAGCCTGGTCTACAGAGCAAGATTCAGGACAGGCACTAAAACTACAGAGAAACCCTGTCTCAAAGAAACAGAGAGAGAGAGAGAGAGAGAGAGAGAGAGAGAGAGAGAGAGAGAGGAGGGAGGAGCAAGAAAATAAGAAGGAGAGAAGGACTCCAGAGACCAACCACCCAGCCACACATTGAGTGACGTAGTAAGACGGAATGAAAGATATATAAAACAAAGAAAGGGGAAAAGCCCAGAGGCAAAATGTAGTTAAAGAGAAATGGGATAATTTGAGCTTGAAAAGCTGGCTGAAAAAAAGCCAAGCTAAGGCTGGGTGTTCATTAGTAAGAATAAGTCTCCATGTATTTATTTGGGAGCTGAGTGGAGGGTCCCCCAAAGACTGAAAAAATAAAAATAAAAAAAAACAACAACTACATTTGGTGTACAAACATGAGACTCAAATACCCACCCATGAAGGCCCCAAGAAACCTGAAAAAAAAAAAGAAAGAAAAAGAATAGATACAGCTCTTTTAAGAATTTCTCCCATTCAGCAGTACACTTAACTAGCCTTTTTCAGACTAAGTACAAAGCACTAAGTAAAAAAAAAACTCCTGCCACAGTGCAGGTCACCAGCATTCCAGAAGTTAGGTGTTGTTTGCAGCTCTTGGTTACCTGTCTCCAAACAGCTCTGGAAGCTTAAGGCTTGGCTATCAAAGACCTGAGAATTGGGTGGAGCCAGCTACAAAAGCCAAGGTGGAGGTTATAGCCATGAGACTTAGCAGGTTTTTGCCTATGCAGACAAAAAGACTAGAGATATGCAGTAAAGACAGATCCTGATGGGAAAAAAAAAAACAAACTAACAAATGAACAAATAAACAAATAAAATAAAACTCTGAACAAGGCAGTGTGTTTAACAATGTGCATAGGCTTAAGTAAGATACACAGTCATAGTAGAAAAGCAAGTAGTTTAGGAGTAATAAATTAAAGTCTTTAAAAAGAGAAGTAAAATAATATGAAAAAATAAAGCCACGTAGAAATGGGAAATACCCAGGGAGTCTGGATCTAGTATGTTGGTGTATTGATCATAAATTTTTGATTGCTGGCAAGCAAATGGCAGCTGCTAAGAGATATGAGATTTAAATAGGAATTGCTGAAATAAACCAGGCTATATATTTTAAGAATGCCTTAACTTCAAAATGGAACTCAAGAAATGCCTCCCTTTGGAGAAGAGGTTTTGCTTTTGTTTCCACAGTAAATGAGAGGCTGCAGATTCTTTCAAGGTTAATATGAATCATGTTTGATTGGGGGAGACCTCCTGAATTTTGACAAGTAATATATATCAAAGAAGGTTACAGCTGATCTTCCAAGGACTTGGCCATTATCTCAATTTTCTCAGGGACCCCTAAAGATGCCTTCTCCCATAGACAACAGGAAACAGTCTACAGAACACTCCACTCATATTTTTGGTTATTTGATGAGTTATGGACATTTGTTATCACTTAGGCTAATATAAGAATATGCGATAAAAAGACAACTGCTAATCTCAGATATTTTACATTGGCTGTGATTTTGGTATATTGATAGAAATTTAAAGCTATTTTTGTTATACTATGTATATGTTTCTACTTTTTTGGGGGGGCCTTTTTATGCAGATCATTTAAAATTCACTGTATAATTAAGAAATGAGGTTAGTAGTTAACATATAATAATGAAACTTGTAGTCACATTAGGTATGTTTTCAAGATTATTCTGGTATATTTTAGAGAGATAGATGATTTTCAAACACTTCAAAGACCTACAGAATATGGCATTTAAGATGTTTTATAATCTAAGGTTTTCCATGACAATGAGACACATCTGCTTTTGGCAGTATCAATTTACTTCATAAAAGGATGATGGGCATAGAAGAAAGTCAATATGGAGTTTGACTTTCAACATGGCAAGGCTAGCAATTTGGGCACAAACTGCTCTTGTCTTGACTGCTGACAGTATGCTGTACAGACCAGACAATCAGGACACAGGAAAAACACTGTTGTATATGTGAAGAACTTTGCCAAGACAAGGCAGGACAGTTCTTTGAAATTCCTGCTTCACAGAAGAGTCTGCCAGATATTCTGTAGGACACAGAGAAAAATGACTGACAAACTTCACCAATACAAGGCAGGACAGTCCTTCAAAATTTTTGCTTCACTGAAAAGTCTGCAAGTTATTCTAGGCCTGTAGGTTGGAGATGGGTACCCAAATGTTGCACAGGAACGTTGAGTGACTGTCCAGGCCTCCAGATGTCTCTATTGTTAGGTAATATTACACCCTTCTGGTGTCTTTGATGGAATTAAATAGTTAGAAAAGCTGGCTAAAAAAAGCCAAGCTAAGGCCAGAAATTCATAAATAAGAAGTCTCCATGTGTTTATTAGGGAGCTGGGTGGCAGGTCCCCCAAAGATTTAAAAAAAAAAAAAAACCAAAAACTACACAGACCCATGCAGGCCCTGTGCATGGTACTTCAGTCTCTGTAAGTTTACATGTGTGTTGGGCATTGGTCCTGTTGTGTTTATAAGGCTTTGTTTTCTTAGTGTACTCCAATCCCTCTGGCTCTTAAATTCTTTCTTCCTCCTCTTTCCCAGGGTTTCCTGAGACTGGAGGCAAGGGATATGATGGAGACATCTCATTTAGAGCTGAGTGTTTCAAGATCTATGATTCACTGAATATTGTCTGACCATGAGATGGAACCCATACCAGACACTGCTATTGTGACCAAGAGCCTGACACTAGATAGCCCACGGACCTAGGGTAAACCTAAATACTACTGTTCAAATAAAGGAATGTACTGATAAAAATGACTGTTAGTGACATTTTGCTATACTCATATATCAGTAGCTTTCTCAGCCATCATCAGAGAAACTTCCTCCTGCAGTATATGGGAAGTTTCCTTCTTAATGTTATTGTATATCTGAACAAAGGTCTAAACAAAAGTTAATCAGGAATTACTTTTAAAATTTAATACTGGAAGAACTATACCATAATCTACAACTAAGTTAAAGCCTTGATATTATGTTGTTATAAAGGGTATAAGATTCTCATTTAAATTTGTAATTATTGTAGCTATTTTGTTATGTCACTAACATTTAAATTGTAAAATTTCTTGATCTTGGATATTTGTAAAAAGTAGTGTGAGTCAGGGAAATCCAGGCTAGGCTTGTGAAGATTAAGTTCAATACTTTTTAGAAAAGATTAGTGCTATAGGGAGAGATGGCTCATCAGAAAAAAACTCCATGCTCTACAAGCTGGAAAACAGGAGTTTGACTACAGAATGCACAATGTGAGAAGAGAACAGACTCTAAAAATTATCCTGTGACCTCTGCATATGTGCTGTGGCTCACATACACCATCACACAATAATATATTTAAAACAATACTTTCCCCTCATTATAATCACATTCACATATTTTGAACTGTTTAATGGTTTGTTTTAAAATTTATGTGTGTGTGTGTGTATATATATATATATATATATATATATATATATATATATATATGTTCATAGAATGCTTTGAGTCCAACACAAGAAAATCATTTTAATATAATTTGCAAAGTATCTGTTCAAGAGAGATTATTGTATTTGATTCTGCAGCTGCCTCCTTTTTAAGAGTAAAATTTCTCACAAACATGAAAAGGATCTTAATAATATCCCTTATATGTACAGAGACAGTTTTATATTACTAGAAACAAAGTGTATGTGTTGGAGTCAGCATTTTTTAACATTACAGTTTGTTTTTATTGAGAGAGGATACTTCAGAACTGCTATGAGTACTTTCCTTATTCCACATTCATCAGCATTTTCGCATGTGTATCAGATAGACTGAGGGGGGAAAGGCAGCAGAACCTAGGAGGCTGAAAGTTTAATAGCAAAGATGCTTAGAAATAGAGAAGACACTGTTGTCATAGCAACATAATCCAGCCATATTTGTGTTATGCTTTTCCTCACTAGAAGTATTTTCAAAGCTTCCCCAAACTGTTTCAACTCATATTGGAGTGCAATCCATGTGCTTTTAATATAAAATCTTAAGGTGGTGCTAGTATAGTCCATATTCATGGGAAGGAACAGGATATCTGAAATTGAATTCGGAGACTTGATCACTTTGGGAGATTTTCACTAATATAATCTCTTTGTAATAATACACAGTTTATCCTAAACTTTTGATTTCACTCCAGGAGATCTAAAGACAAAAGCACAGCACAGTAATGTAAAATCCTCCCAAGGTTTTAGTAAAGATTTTTGTTTTTATTTCCCAGTAGTTTTCAGTGATTTGTATAATAAAGGGGAAGGTATTATGTGTCTTCTTAAAACAGAGAATATTACAGTTTCCTTGCAGAATTCAGGCATGAATTTTCTAATCTTGCCCTGTCCTTATATTCACTATGTGTTAGATAAAAAAACTGATAGTATCTTGTAAAAGTAATCTCCTGGTATGATATCTAATTGCTTTCTGGAAAAAAAATAGCAATGAGAAAGAAAAATATTTACACAATTGTACTAATTGGATATGCTACTTTTTTTTTAATTTTAGAAATACTGTATTTTCCCACCTGTAGACTAAGTAGCTTATAAAATTACTACCACATTAAACCTCCAAACCTGCACATGGATATATAGCATGCAGTTCAAGAATGAGAAGGATTGTTAAGACTAGAGTGCAAAATAAAAAAGAAAATATAAATTAACAAAGAAAATGCAGAAAAGAATAAAACAAACGAGTCAATTACAAAGAGCTGTACTGTCGCATTATACTGCTGTAGCATGCCTAGGGTAAAAGTCCAGATCAAGCTTATGATATGGGAAGCCTGAGCATTTAAGAAATACAGTGCCATCAGTGGGTTTTACAAAAGCACATATACATTTGGGAAGGAGAAACTGGAGGAGAGAGAAAGGGTAGAGGTTTTTTTGAAGAAAATGCAGGACATGCATGTATGAAATTCTCAAAAAATTTTTAGTTTATTAACATAGCTCCTCCTGGAGGTTTTGGTATGATTCAGATACTTTAATACATATATTTTAGTAAAAATTAATGATTAAATTATTTAGTAAATATAGATTCATTTACCACTGAGAAATATATAAATGACAAGCAACACGATAATATATGTTACCATTTTTTTAAATTAAGTTTGTTTCTCTGCTTTAAGCTTAAAGGTATGAAAAAGCATTCCCTCCACTTCCAATGTGAGACATTTTTGAGACTGGTTTAAGAGGCATTAGTTGTGATCACTGGAAAAGTAGTTAGTTCTTAGAGAGTGTCAAAAATATACAGCAAGGATATAATCTACTGAGAAGACCAGGAAACAGGTGGGTTAGAAGTGAGAAAGTGAAACCTTGAGTAACTGGGAACTTCATAGTAAGAGAACAGGGCAGAGGCAGTAATCCAGGACCCAGTGCAGGGGTGGTAACAGAACACACCTCCAATGCTGTGTTATCTATGACCTTAGATTGGCCAATTTTTTCTAATTTATGCTTTTCTCTAGTTTAGGCCTACTGTTCAATATTGGGTTTAGAGGTTCCTATCATAGGAAATTGCTAAATTTTAAGGAAAAAATATTTTTCTTGAAATAAAGTAAAATCCAATTATATAAAATAGTGTAAAATGTATAAAAAACAGCATAAAGAAGTCATTATATCTTCAAGTGAAATATAATATTTCAGTTATAAATGAGACATGGGACATGAATACTCACATCAGAGAAACTTTAACTGTAAAAGGTATTATAAACAATGATACTTCAATAAATTAAATAACTTTAAACAATTTCTAGATTTGGTGAATTTATTATATATCAGAACATCTTACATAAGTGAAGTACTATCATACTCCTTTTTCCTTACACTGGGTCCCTGGGGAGCTGGGGGAGGGGGGAAACAAACTGCCATTCTACTGTCTCTTTTAGACATATTCAACAACATACCTAACATTAATAAGAATTAGAAAATACAGTTGTATACACTGGAATTCCAACTCCAATACTAACACAAATGCTCCGTGGGCTCAGGTGAGGTCCTCCAACCTTAAACATCCAAATACTCAAGTTGAAAAATATTTTGTCACTAAGCCTTGCAGAATATAGCTAATTGAAAACCTAGGTCCAGAAAATTGAATCCCTTTTTCAAAGACTAAAATATGTCAAATTCAAATGTAATCTGTGACTTACTACCCTGAATAGTAAATCAGTTGCTTTGGGGTAGACAAGATTAGGATTAGCATCTGAATATAACTGAATTTAATAGCCTTTCTAGTCTCAGTTATGAATCAAAATTACATTATTTGTATTCAAAATTCTTTCAGAAGAACCACGTTGCCTGCCTGAAAACCAAACAATTTCTCATAGCAAAGAATCTCTTATTCCCTTATCCCTATACCGTTGGCCCTTTGTGATATGATTCTCATTCAGTTATCTGTTTAGTATGTGCATGTGTGAATGAGACTTTAACTCAGGACCTTATGTATATTAGATTGTATGCATGCAAGTATCTGGGCATCAGAAAACTTCATCAAATCCTCTGGAACTGGAGTTACATGTAGTTGTGGTTTGCCAAAATTGTGTTGGGAACTAAGGGGATCTTCTGCAAAAGCAAAAATTATTATTCACCACTGCACCACATACACCCTAAAGCCTTTCATTCCATTATAATTATAAGATCCTTCCATAGATTAAATTATTTTATGTTCAATATTAATCCCTTTAGCTATGTCTAAATAATGTTACTTTTTTATCATTTTTCCTTATTCTTATTATTTAAACCATCTTATAAATTTAAATATATTTAGATCATATTCTTTCCATCCACAGAGTCCCTCCCAATCCTCTTGCCCTCCCTTGCCACCTAACTTTAAGTCCTTTTACAGTAAACAAAAACTCAACAAAGTACAAACTCCCCAAAACCAAGAAACAAAATAAAACCACACACAAAAAGAAAAAGGACAATCATCAAAGAAACGAGCAAGCAAACAAATGACTAAAACACACCAAAACCAAATAAAAGCACACACAGAAAATGTGGAGTCTATTATACATTGGTCAACTACTCCTGAACGGGAGGCCCTGTCCTGGAGTGGTACATATATACCCAGTGTCACTCGATTATAGAAAACTGATTTTTTTCTCTCACTGCAGGTATAAATGACAGTTCAGTTGTTCATATTTACCTTAGTTACTAATTTTCATTCTATTTATTCATTCTTTAAAAAAATAACAAAATAAAATACAATAAGGTAAAACAGAATCCATCACATTGAAGTTGGACAAGCCAAACCAACAGAAGGAAAAGATCCCAAAAGGAAGCATAAGAATTGGAACCACTCATTTGCACACTCAGAAACCCCACAAAAACACTAAACTGGAAGACATAATATTAGTGCAGAGGACCTGGTGCAGACCTGTGCAGGCCTTGTGCATGCTGCTTCGGGCTCTCTGAGTTCATATGAGCTTTGCTCAGTTGATTTAGAGGGACTTGTTTTCTTGGTGTCCTCCATACCCTCTCTCTCTCTCCCACACAATTTCAAAGTTGCTCTTTTATGGACACATGCTCACGTATCTGTGCTGCATATTCCCTCTTGTGTTCAAATATCCATTATTAAAAGACAAAGTGAAACCAAATCATGTGTAGGCATCATGAGGATAACGTTACAGTTCCATTACATTTATAGAAATGATGTTTAGAAATGTTGTTAAAAGTTATTTGAGGTCTACAGTGCATGCTTCGGGAATATTTATCACTTTGTATGTTGTCAAAAATCAAATAATGAGTGTTTTTATAGAACTGAAATTTATGGCATATTCTATATGTGGCTAAGATAATTCAGACTGATTTATGTACATTCTAGAATCTGGTATTGATTCCTTTTTTAAATGTTTTCATACACAACCATCCTGCATATAGAGTGAGGAGGATACAACTGAACAGTTCGTTGATTCAAAGGCTTGTGTGTCACTTTCAAAAGGGCTAAGACCTTAAGCTAGATGTTCTGTCTTTAAAAATAATGTGTCATGGGCCTGCATGGTGCCTTAGCCAGTAAAGGAACTTTTTGGTAACAAGAGCTCAATCTATAGTATCTATATAGGGTAGAAGTAGATAACAGATGCCATAACTCTGTTCTCTGATTGCCACACTCAAGTCCATAGCATGTGTGACCACCATAAATGCCTTATGAACACACAGAGTCATCCAAATCATAAGAAATTCAAATATTTTTATTCAAATATTCAGTTACTTTTGCTATAATAGTTATCATCTCTGAAATATCAAAATGTAATTAAGTTATATTACATAAACCTCATAAATGTTTACCAGTCACTATAATATCAATATCCCATAATACAATATTTTAATTATATAGAAGACATTTTTGGGAACTATTTAAAACTAATTCTCATATAAATCAAGAGATATTTCTTCTGAGAAATAATAGGGAGACAGTATTTGAGGTTAGAGGCACTCATTAATTTGATTACTTGTAGGTATTGGTCTATATAATGATAAATATACTTGAAGAAAAATTTTTTTGTTATAATCTGTCATCATATTTGGTTCAGAAATTATTTTGGAACACATATAGTTGGAAACCTATAAGAGCTATTGTATATTAATTGCTTGCACTTTTAATTATTTTGATATGTAGAGATATAGGGTGAATTTTAAGGCAGAGGTTAGATTATTTCCATAATTGCTTTTGTTATTATTATTTTTATATATTTTAAGAAAAGTTGGTTTAGTCAGGCAGGGTGGCACATGGCTTTAAACCCAGCACTTGGAAGGCAGATGCAGGTAGGTCTTTAAATTCCAGGATAACCTGCTCTAAGAGAGAATTCCAGGGCAGTGAGGACTACTCAGAGGAACCCTGTCTTTAACTGAAGATGGAGGAGGAAGAGGAGTAGGAGGAGGAAGACAAGAACAAGGAGGAGGAAAGCTTTGTTAGCAAATATCAGAATATGTCAAGCCAACTGGGTTAAACAATATCTTTTTTTTTTTTTTTTTTTTTTTTTTTTTTTTTTTTTTTTTTTTTTTTTTTTAACCAGAGTGATATATCTATCTGGAGGGTAAGAAAGACAGAGGAGCCAGGGATGCAGCAGTTAATGTGTTCTATAGGGTACCATTCACCCTTCATTGTCTTGTGGCTGCAGTGAATGTAAGGGAAGCCTTCACATAGGGTGAAGTTTCTAAGAAACGAACAAGATTTCTGTGTCCCCGTCTCAAAGACTCCCTATAAACACTCTGTGTGACATACTCTTTTCATCAGATATTCAATGATCCTCAGATATCTAGCCTGTTGTTAGGTTTGTTTGTTTGTTTTTTTTTTTGTGTGTGTGTGGCTTAGGATAGAATGAATATAGGTGTACTGACTCTGAAGACATCTATGCAGGGATTTATTAACTGTGAGGAAAATCCTTTGAAAATGGTTTTAAATGAAGAGTGAAGGAAGCACTAGGGATAGAGTTTCAGGGAAAGGAAGGTCTTCAGGACCTGGGGGGTTTGTACATGCTGAATTCCATGTCTTGAGCAACAAGGAAATGATGTTAAAAAAACGTAATATGGAAGAAAATAATGGATTCCAAACAGACTGATGTAAGAATGGAAGCAGGTGAAGACCAGGCCGCATCCAATATTTAGGAAACCTGTAGAAATGTCTTCCTGACATTATAGATGAGAAGTGGGTTACTATGTCTTTCTATAGAATAGTTGAACTCTCTACAATTTTCTTGATCTCCAGTTCCCCATCCTCTACCTTTGATATACAAAGAATGTAATCAACAAATAAATACAGTGGCTTCTCATGTAATTCTCATAATCACCGTATCTATCTAGGATTCACTGTTCAGTTGAAAAAAGACATTCTGTGAAGATTGAGTAATCCATACTGAGTCTCTTTGAGACAAATACCTACCTGTAAATAAAGAGATTAAGTCAATTACCATCCCTGCTATCTGTGTATTTCATTTAACCAGGAAGGTGTGAATGCAATTGTTGTTCGAATCTTAGATGGTCTTTTAATAAAAAACCTGGAACCAGATATTGGGGTGAAAGCTGAAATATCAGAGAAGCATAACAACCAGCCACACTAGTCTTACCTCTATGAAATCTTCAACCTAAAGGGAGTGGGTTCCTGTTTCCTCATGCCTTATACACCTTTCTCTGCCCTGCCATTACTTCCTGGGATTAAAGGCATGTGTGCTTCCAAGTACTAGGATGAAAGGTGTGTGCTAATCTAGTATAGACGTGTGGTGATGGACTCATATGATTATGGAAGTTTGGAATCACATATTCTAAAGATGGAATCAGGAATCTCAGGAACAGGTGGCTGATGGATGCAGTTCCAGCCTGAGTCTATAGAAATAAGCAACCGGAAGCTGATGATGATAGTGATGTTGTGAAATGTCACAGTCTCAAAACCCAGGAAAAGCTGAAGTGACACTGTTGAAGCCATCAGGCCATAGGCAATTTGTCTTGCTTCTAGCAGAGTGTCAGTCTTTTTGTTGCCTGTGGTGATATATTGTGTACTCTAATAAACTTGTCTGAGGATCAGAGGACAGAGTCAGCCACTAGATTAGATATAGAAGTCAGACAGTGGTGGCACACACACTTAATCCTATTACTCGGGAAGCAGAGATCTATCTAGATCTCTGTGAGTTCAAGGCCACACTGGAAACACAGCCAGACAGTGGTGGCATACACCTTTAATTCCAGTACCGGGAAGCACACCAGCCTTTAATCCCAAACAGTGATGGCAGGGCAGAGAAAGGTATATAAGGCATGAGGAAATAGGAACTCACTCACTTTAGGCTGAGGATTTCATAGAGGTAAGAACTAGGGGCTGGCTCTGTCCTCTGATCCTCAGGCAAGTTTATTAGGGTACACAATATATCATCACTACTAAGTAATAACATTTATGAGAAGAAGTTCTCAGATGGGGAAACCAGCATGAGCATGATAAATTGAGCACAGATTGTGACAAGAAAGTGATCATACATATTGTCTCTTATAAGCATAAAAACAACATGCTGTTCTCTTCCGTTAGGAGACATTTCCACTTTACCTTCTCCTTTGTAAGACTATTTGCCAAGTAATCACTTTGATAATAAAAATTCCCCAAGGCCATTATACATGAAATGTTTTACTTATTTTACTCATTCTTCACAGTAATTACATACTTTAAAATATTAATTCTATCACATTTTATATATTAAATATATATTAACTTATTAGAGAGAGTGAGGTATTTTCAAGAGATTTTATATGCCTTAGTGATTTTTATCGCTACCTCATGAAAAAATTACACAAAATCATATTAAAAGAGTCAAAATCTTTAGTGCCCAATGCTATTTAATACTAACTATAACTAAGGAGTTTTTTAATAGTCTTGAGTCAACTAACTATATTTTAATGTGATATACTCTATCCAATAGTTTATGAAGTTATGTTTCCATCATTTAGTGCTTTGTTATTTGAAATGAGTTTGTAATCCTTCCTTAGAGTTAGCTTTGTGGGTCAAACAACATATACATTTTTTAATATTTTGGATATAAAACTACTAATTGCCTTCAAAAATATGAACACCTACTGTTATAGTCACTATTATAGAAGAGAAACTGTGCCCTTAAACACTGGCCAATGATTACTAACATTGGAAAATTGCCCTATCATTAAAAATATTGATTAACTTGAATGTTGTTCACTATTATTTCTTACTGGTAATTCTAACTTTATGATTTATACCTTTTAGCTTGTTTTACTGAGAAAATTTCCCTTGTTTACAAGTAACAGTTAATGTAGAGGGATAAATCAAGTGTCATCATAAATACCATGCATCTGTATGAAGTTTCAACTAGGACAACTATACATTTATTGTGTGTACTCAAATCTTCAATTAAGCAACCACCCATCTGCAATCAAGGTCCTTACCTTAGCTTTTCTTAAAAGCTCACAACCAATTAAAATAGGTATTAATATTGTCTTGTTTGTGCCATGTGATCACACTGTCCCTGTATCATAACAGAGTACTGTCACACTTGCCCCCTCTTTGATTCTGGAGAAAACAAGGTATTTTCATTCTACATATGCTTGTATAGAGATGTGAAAAATAATGCACACCTGATCGGATGGGTTTCAGAATAAGTTAATCTATCTATGCAGCAAATTTGATAATTACATGGTGCCTATTTATCATTGGACAGTTGAATATCATCAAGCACTAAATGATGGAAACATAACTTCATAAACTATTGGTTAGAGTTTATCACATTAAAATATAGTTAGTTGACTCAAGACTATTAAAAAAAAACGCCTTTATTCTATATACCCTCAAATAAGTATTTATTGTTCTTGAATAGATGGATATGAGTGTCAGTATACCAAGTTCTCAGTTGAAAAGTGAAGCAAAAAAAAAATCTCATAAATAAGCATCTCAGTGGGACTTTAAAAACTGGAACAGGTGTTAAGGACCAATTTGTGAATATCTGACATGTTTTTAAATTTAAATCTCTCACCTAGAAACATCAGTTAAATTTAAAAGGCAGTGTTTAAATTGTGATTCTAGCAATTAAGCCATATTCCCATAATGGCTCAGCCATTTAAAAGGTCAAAAATATTTACACCATGTGAAATTTAGTAATTGGGCTATGTGTGAAATATAATAATTGGTTCATCTGTCAATTAAATATTTCAGCATTCAGCAATTAATTTCTCCAAAGCACCACTATCATGTGTATATAGAGGAATACAATCTCTATCTATGCAGCTCATATCTTTGCTGAGTGCCACCTGAAGTAGACATTTAATTGAAACCCAGGCCAGCATGCTACATGACTTCCCTGGCTAATTGGTCTTTGGAGACTGGTGGTATCCCACATTCACTTGTTGAAATCCCACAACATTAATGACAATTTACATGAGGCCATATCCTCGTATACTGAGGAGTAGCATTAAAAAGAAGTAGGAGAAAGATCACAAATCAAATGTCTGTCCCAAAAAACTATGAATATAGATAGAAGGTTTATTTGATAAAATTAAAAATGCTACTGTGATTTTCTGCATTTGGAAGACTAAAAACAGTAACAACACAACATTAAATACCACAGGCATGCCTTTATTTGGTTTTTTTTTGGACAATTTATGGGAAGAATTATATTTAAAGCCCTTGAAAATGAGTATAAAATTTAATTAAAAAGGGAATCATGTGTGCCTACCAGTCATTAGTTAATGTGAAGAGCACAAAGCACATGAATACATCAATAAACCTAAATTCTTAACTCTTAGGCTTGTAGTAACCTTGCCCTACAACAAACCAAACCAGCATTCTGTCAACTTTTAGGAAAACACAACTATAAAAATTCCATAGTAAATGTAAATAGCTTCAGATAGTTACATCACTTTTTTCTACCACCAGTTGGATGACTAAAGAGACAGAAATATTTACTCATTGTATAACATCCCGAGGATAGCAACTTCCTCAGTGAAGCCGGCGGTTGATAGATATTTCAAATGCTGAGAATAGCTTAGATGTGGAAGAGATGGGGTAGCTAAAATCTCAAGCATATCCCCCAGTGTTCCCTTCATTCTTCTATCCTAGATGTTTCCATGTGTCGAAAGCAATGTGTACGTTAACACATTAATTATGCTAAACGTAACTTAAAACTCACTTTTTAGGTTAAGCAAAGTGAACTATGATGACCCATTAAGTAATGAAGGGATTTTTTTATTAGACAGAGGCCCTACTCATAATCACTCACATTTCTAATTATGGCGATATTCAAATATTCAAAGACAATATCCAAATTAGTTCACAATGCTAAATTTGGTAATGTTCTCTCTTTAACAAACATTTTTAATAATTAATGTTGAATATTGGGGTATTTTGGCTCAAATATTCACTTAGAATATAACCAATACAGGCCGTACATGGGTATCTTGAGTAATGAAGTTCAATGCCTGGTTTATTGAAAAATTAAGTGAAGTAAATGCAAGTATTTATTACTTATTTGTGTCTTCTCTTTAAAAAAATATAGTTTAAGTACCTATGTAACTGTGGGAACATACATTTCAATTCTTTATGCTTTCATTCTTTAAGAAACATCATTTTCCTTCTAAACAAATAAGAATACACTGGTATTATTCTCATAAAGAAACATAAATAAAGATTATTATTAAAAGCAGAGTTCATGAAAGGTCAATGTTAAAATATTTGAAAATAGCAAAACCAGAGAATTTTTTAACAGAATAACTTGTTGGTAAATTTCTTTGAATAAAACATGTACAAAATCAAACAAGATACAAATAAGGAAGAAATATACTGATCCTAAGTATTGTTTTCTGTACAGCTCAGGAAGTTATTTCTAGTATTGTGATGATTAAATTGAAATACAGAAGGTGGTACTCAAAGTCTTCTGTAGTGGAAACTGTGCTTTATAAAGGAAGATGATGGACTACTCAAGACGTAAATGGGGAGATTGGATGCAGCAAAGTGCACCTGAAATATAGATAATGCTGGTTGGAATGGAAATAAGGACCCATATAAAGAAGTAAAGCATCTAAGAGACCTAAAGGTATGTAAGGAAAGAAAACAAACCAAACAAAAAAAAAGTCTAACAGAAGAGAAGTCTGAAAACTTTGACATGCTGAGTACAGAATACTGTGTAAGCAAGAATCAAGATGATCAGGGAAAGGCTGTGTTCTATTACTCAAAGTAAGAAAGGTACACTGTTAAGATCTAAAGCCATGCTTGTCTATAGAATGTATCAACATCCCAATTGCATGCATTATATCCTCATAAATGAAATCTCAGTGAAATATTAGAAGAACCTGTGTAAGCTCATTGAATGTGGTGAAATCTCAGCAGGAAATATTGTGCAAATGGCTTTTGCTGACACTGTTCATTAAAAGTGCTCTTCAGTATACTGTGAATAAGGAAATAAATAAAACAAAAGCAATTTCCCTGATGGCTTCAGTAAGCTAGCAATATTTGACTTCAGTTTGTTTGTTAATGATTTCTTACAGCTTAGCCTTTTCATACTTGAACAAACACTCCTGTCTTTGACAATGAGTGATTAGAGAGACACACATGAAGAGATAGGAAAGAAATGAACTCGATTTGGGAAAGCAGGACATCACGTTGTTTTAAGTTCCAGAAACAGTATTTTTACGACAAGGACAAAGAGGTGCTACCTGACCAGTTTTGGGGGTTTGGTGAATAAAATCAGAGCAGACGTCTGATGCACTGCCAGGTGAGTTTTAATTTACCAGCACAAACTGAAAATTTGCTCAGAAGCCATAGGGTCTACAAAGCACAGACACAGGAGCACCAGCACTTTCAAGGAATGAGAGTCATGTCTAAAGATGAGGCAGAAAATGAATCCAAAAAGACACCTAGAGTCCCACTGATAGACAATGCCTTATGTCTTCATTATGGAATGCTTTACCAGGGTTGAGAAAAATGTTGTATTTCCATTAAGTATAAAATCACTCAATTGAAATATTAGTTGTTTCTCAAAGTTCTCTGTTTAGAAATGTGAGTTTTATTTCTAATATCTAAAAAACAGCAATTGAATATATATAAAAAACAATATGATACTGTAATTCCATTTTACTAAGATAAGCGAATTTGAGTCAAACCAAATTGTAGTTATTGTGTCAATAAAATAAATGTAATACCTTAGAAAATCTGATTACTTTCTTGTGGATCTTTAAATATCTACTACGTATATCATGAACTCTATTTCTCCACCAAACATTCATGAAATTAAGGAAAAGAAGAAAGCCCATCCTATTGAGTATTCTTGACTTTATCCTGTGGGTGAAATACCCAAGCTCAAAGACTAGCCTCAGTTGTATTTCTGTCCTCTGTTCCAGTCCGATGTGAGTACCTAAACTTAGCCCTGCTACAACACCCTAAATCCTAATGGCCACCTGATTCACACTGCCCAGTCTGTGTGTCAGCCCAGCTTGAAGAATCTTTAGGGCCCTAGACTGAATGTATAATATTCAGACTCAGGCATAATTCACACAGCACATCCTATGCTCCAGTGCACCTGAAGAGTTTACTTGACCCTAGGCTGCCTCCACCTTCCCCAAACCCCAGACCTTTCACTGGCCACATATCTAGTGCTCAGTCACAGTCTGTTGATTAGGCTGCCCTTTCAAAACTTCATGCTGGCCCTTGTTTTAGTATCTTGTGGTTTTTATGAGAATGGTACCCACAGGCTCATATATTTTGATATCTGGTCCCAAGTTAGTAGAACTGTTTGGAAAGGATTACAAGATATGCCATTGTTAGGTTAGGTGTGTGCCAGAATATTCAATTGTCCAGCCTTGTAGATACAGTGGACCCTATCCCACCAACAGACTCCTGGTTCACATACTCTGCAAGCCAACTCAGTCTATGATCCCTGTTTCATCATCCCCAATATCTGGCTTAGCTCCTGTGGCATACATCGAGTCCAGACCAGAGAAATTATAAAGAAATTGCAAATTATAAAGGAGTACCTTAAAAACTATATGTCATTAACTTTGAAAATCTAAAATGAATGGGTTTCTAGATTCACTGAACCAAAAGAATATCAACAGTAGTTACTAAAGTGATCAAAATAGTAATAAAAAATCTTCCCTTTTGGAATGGAAATGTATATACTGTGCCAGGGCATGTTACAAATATGTAACTTGCATTTGATTTTAGAAGGTATGGCGCTGACAAGGGAGTACTTTTAATATGTTGTGCATTTTTATATGTATACAATTACATGCTTTATTAAAATGATGAAATTAAAGTAACAATAGATGACATTATTTGATTGAATGGAAGCTAAAGAAGATTCCTGGATTTTTTTTTGTCCTAGGAATATTTAGGAAATTGAATACAAAGGGATTTTATTTAATCTAGACATGAAAAGGGAGAGTCAAGGGTGGTGTCACTTCAGGGGAAAACATCGCTGCATCGACAGCCAGCCTTGACCACCTTCTTAACAGAAATGGGCTTTATATCGAAGGGAATGCAAAAGTGTACAGCTCATGACCTACAAGTGCAGTTTGATCTATTTTCTGCATCATGAGACTAACTGGAATGAATAGAAGAAGACAAAGGACAGAAGATCCAATTAGAGCTCTGGCCTTGGTCCAGATAGAAGAAATGACAGCTAAATTAGTCAAAAGTTTACACACTATGAGATACACTGGCAGAATTCAGAGATCATATGAGCTAGAATAGCAAACTCTTAGTGACTAAACCACTGCCCAGGAGTGAGGACTGGGAGGTGGCATGAGAGACAATTGATTAGTGGGTACACTTGTGGTTATCACATGATGCAGTTAATCTTAACTCTGAAATTAAGATTAAAAGTTAATTGAGAAATAAAAGGAGAGATTGGTTAGATTTTCAACAAAATGATAAAATATATGGAAATAAAACAATTAGGCATCTTTAGGTCAGAAGTAGTTTCAACTAAATAAATAGCTTTGAGGCAGTTAACAATCAGTTGGGATGCTTAACATTTTAATAGTAAGTGCATCTGAACTTAAAAAGAAACAAGGATATAAATAAGAACAAATGGGGAATAATTAATTAGAATTTGAGGAACCTGACAAAATTTATTGAGAATGGAGAAAAGTAAAAGGAATGAACTAAATAGCTAAGTTGGCAGGAAAGAGCATACTTGGGTCATAGCTGAAAGAAAGAGCAAGATTCTGGAAGTCTAATTTTTAAGACAGGTTGTATGTAATAAATTTCAGTGGTTACCCAAGTAACAAACTAATATGATGACTAAGATACGATCCCTCAAAGATGGTGGCTGTGTCTTCTTTTGAATTAAATTCTCAGTTAAAATATGTTATATTGGTCATTACAACACATTGCTAAGAGTACTTTATACATGTGATTATGTTTTACAAATAAAGTTAATTTACATTAGTTCTCTAGCAATTATGTGGAAATTTGAGTGATAATGTAGACATAGTTTTTAGCCTTGATTTCATATCATTAATCTCAAAGTGGACAATCACTATTACATTGAACATTGTTTTCTGTATATATTTGAAGATACAGTTTTGATCATTCAAATATATCTGCTTTTAAACCAGTGTTTTTTATTTACGCATATGTCTAATTTGAACATATTGCCAGTTAGCAAATCTCATTAAATATGTTCATGTTATTTTGCAATAGCATTTTTATCATATTTTATCCTGAATAATAATAATGAGATTCTACTACTTATGAGTATTATTTGTGGGTCAATTAGTTATAAGTTTATATATATATATATATATCATATTTTTTTAACAGTTGACAATCATGCCATATTTCATTATATTGGTTTAGAGGTGTAACAATTTATGAGGATAAACAAAGGGAGTTCATGGTGGATAATTTAAGTTAATTACTATATTGCAGTATAGAGATTTTCTGCAAAAGGTTACTGATTGTGTATTAGATATTAAAAATTAAATGTATTATATTACTATAATAGCTACTATTTATTTTATTTTTGCTTCACAGCAGGTACAATCAATATTGTTGCAAGCATAGATTTATAAAATTTTCTCCATGGGTAGTCCCATTAGAGAGAATGTTTGCACTCAAACACATAGTTTCTTTTAATATTCATTAATATAGGACATTACAAGAAAAAGAATAGTCTTAATGTACCATGTACTCTATTAATTAAAAGTAGAATGACTCAAATAATTAAATGTCCAAAGAAACCAGAAAGTCTGAAAGCTATGTCAACAGTGACTTTCATAAATTACGAGGCCAATTCCTTCTGCCTTTATTTCTTGAATCTGCTAGTACTCTCTCTGAGACTGACATTTATACTTGTTTATCAAACTTCCTGTGCCATTGCTTTAGGTTCTGTTAATGCAGTGATGAGGAAAGCAGATAAGATGTATTGTGGCTTGAAGCTCACAAACTTTTGTAGAAGACAGGTAAGAACAATAAGCAGAATACATGAGTGAATGTGGTTTCTATATTGCCAGAGAGAGGACAGGGGAGTATGCTGTGGGCTATTTTGATGACACTGTGACACTCCACACTGTCAATAAAGATTACCTAGAATCAAGGGGGTAGAGTCAGCAATTGGCTGACCAGAATTAGCCACAGAGAAGCCAGCATTTTAGAAAGCGAAGGTGCACAGGAGAATAGGGTGGGGACCAGAGTTTGAGCTTCCTCTTGGTTCTGGGATGAGGAAAGAGACACTCTTCAAGTGTCTCTGTCCAAAAAGCAAAGTCAGCTAGTTGCTACTCAACATCTGTGAGCTAGCAGGTTTTCACCCCATCCTTTGACTCCTGGGTCTTATTGATAAATAGAATGAGAAGGACTTAATTTAAATCTACATATTGCTCTGTCGGGACTAGAAACCACACCAGGCCACAGCCTATGTGGCTGATGGGGAGATAACTGCGTGCATGAGACCCTAAAATGATAATTAAAATATCAGTAGATTCATGTGCAACCACTAAGCTGACAGAAAACTATCAGGGTAGAAGGAAACAACCTTTGTAGCCTGTCAATCTGAGTGGCGAAAATTTGCCTAAGTTCAGATGGCAAAATAAAAGGAAAGGAAAAAAAGGCAGATATACTTATAGCTGGGTGTCACTTCAGCCACGATAAAGACAAATTAAAACATCATAATGTATAAGAAGCTTGACAAACTCAAGAAACAAGGAGACATAAAAGGGGAGAATTATTTACAGAGAGCCTAAGAGCACAAAAACAGGCAGATCATAGATCCTTGAAGACCTCGGAGAGAAATCTGAGTTTCATTCTACATACAAAATACATGCTTTGGAATAGTTTCTACATGGATCTCATCACATGTTTGTTTTAAAAATAAGTTTTTTTTTTTATATTTGTGTTAAGAAGCTTAATTGGGTATATTAATTCTCTTTCAATCCTCTACATTTGTATATTGAGAGAAACACCTACTTAGTTATGGGTCTTCCACAACTTCCATTGTTAACAAAAGACTGAAGAGTTCAAAATTCCTATTAACCCACTTGAATCTCTTGTACTGAAATTATTATGCTTATTTCTTCATTTTTCTTTTTTAGTGAAAAGGGAAACAGCTGCTCACCATCTTCTATTTTTTTTATAAACTTGAAATCTATTATTGCATAGCTCTTACGTTCATAGTGCTTATATTAAATCACCCAGATTGACTATTGAAGTCAAAAAACACTGCAAACAACTTAGTCATCTCTATGACCAAAATAACCTGTCAATTATCTTTCATCAAACCAAAGAAATGAAGACCAAATTATAAAGGCAATTAACTCAGTAAAAATATACCAGCAAACAATTTGGATGTTTTAGAAAATTGGACCAATAAAGTCATTACATTGTGTACCAGCTCACAGAAAAGGGTACAACCATGTTTGCCAAAAGAATATTTATTTTAGTCCATTCTGAAAATAGAAGTAAAGGCTATCAAGAGTGCTTCATTTGATAGCTATTGAAGGCTCGAGGGAAACCAAACAAGGGAATGGTCAGACAGAGACCAGGATGGTATTATAGAATAGGATAAAGTATCCAGAGAATATTGTTTGGAAAACAGAAATGTCCAGATGAGAAATAAAAATATCAAGGAAAAAAGGAGACAAAGATAGTTATAGAAAATGAAAGCATACAGAAAAGCAAGAGTTATCAAAACCTAATGTTAGAGTCAGAGGATTAGAAGAATTGTGAGTAGACACAGTGATCTGGAAGGGACACACACACACACACACACACACACACACACACACACACACACACACCAACATCCTGGTCATAAATCCATTTGTTATCAATAATAAGATTCTAGAACCTCCCATTTAGGCTTTCTATGAGAATACAAGGTAATTCTGCTGACAGGCTAAATCATGGTCTGAAGGGATAAGTCTGAAATCAAAAAATGGGTGAAGAGTTTGCAGTAATTAAGTTATATACTTATATTCATGTTTAATTTCATTGCCTTCTTAAAAATCAGCTATTACATGGTGAGTGAACTGAACCCAGGGGACATATGTCTGAAGTGTATAATTTTGACATTACATAAGTATCTCTTCTAGTCTCTAACCCTTAATCACTTAGCCACATTCATTATAGATATTTACCCCACTGCCATACTTTCTAATTTAATTACATAATCACATGTTTATTAAATTGCATTCAGGGCTTTTATATTTTAATAGTGATTCTAAGTGACAAATCAGAAAGAATTGGTCAGCTGGAAACTAATAAACTTTATGATGATGATGCTTAAAGACTTACTTCTCAAGCTGATTCATGCTCTAGTTAAATTTTATAACAGGACAATGTTTTCCAATCTTTTAACCCTTTAAATAACAGAATGTGAGTTTAGGTTAAAAAATAATTCTTAAGGGAGAGCAATGCACGAACAAAAAATGAAAACTGTGTATACCACTTCAAGGTATAAAATGCTTTTGTTTTTGCCTGGTGGCGGTGGCATGGGCCTTTAATCCCAGCACTCGGGAGGCAGAGCCAGGTGAATCTCTGTGAGTTCGAGGCCAGCCTGGTCTACAGAGCAAGATCCAGGACAGGCACCAAAACTACACAGAGAAAAACCTGTCTTGAAAAACCAACCACACAAACAAAAATACTACTTTTGTTAGAAACTGAATTTTTAAAATCTTTGACTGTTTAACGTATTTAAATAATGAATGATAGTTTTTATTAATTTGCATGTCCTGCCCCCTTCTGCTGGAAGCCTTCTTCACGTTCCTGTGTTCTTTCCCTGTTATTTGCATGTGACCGGATGAATGTAGAGTCTCTTGCTTGAGCCTTTGTAGGCTGTTATTTACTGGAGCAAGAAAAACTCATCAGCATCTATACCACTGAAGGAAGTGGAACACTGAATTTATTTTTGGAAATTCTTGTCATTTTTTTTCTTCCATGATAAGTTTTGGTCATCAAAATATGTGTGTAGTACATCTTTTAAAACTGTATTTTTACAATATACCAGTATACTTTAAAAGTATAAAGTAAAATATTTTAGTTTACTTTTATTTTTATTTTTATATAATCTACAATTAATTGATTAATTTTTTTATGTTTCCACTCACAAATTATTCTTTAATTTCATATATATGGAATTATATAAATAATATATATGAAATTATAATATATATTCATATATATTACATTCACTTCATTTCCCCCTTCCATCTTCCAAATACTATAATTTGTTTTAAATTAGTGCAGATACCTGAATAATAATTCAAAGTAGAAGAAAAGAATAATTGCATCACATAAGGAATTTTACTCAGCATTTTATTATTTATTTTACCCAGCACAATTCTACTAAGTCTTCCTTAAACGTATTGATGCTCTACACTTCTGAAAACTTCCTTATTTATAAATGAAAGATGTTTCAAGTATTTTCAGTTAACAGTTGTTTATATAAAGAACTGCATATATGATGAAATGCCAGGTAATTATGAGATGTTTCACTCAAAGTTCATAATGGTATGATAACATATATCAAGGGGTTCACAATGTTATGGAAATAAACACATTAAATTAGCAAATATGGATAAAACAAAATCACAAGAGAGGAACACATAAGTGTTTATTGCAAGAAATCCTATATTTTCTTTAGAAGTCTTCATTTACTTACACAGAAGAATATGTTTTGGGCTATTTTACGTAAAAAATAACAAGGACATAATTACAATGGTTATTAAACTAATCATAATTGATTAGTGTTATGTATATGAATATAAAACATTTTTTCAATCCCTATTAAATGTGTAAAAACAGGAGGAGCTAGAGAGATGGTTCAGGGGTCAAGAGTACTTGCTATTTTTGCAGAGTTCACTCTTCAGTAATCATGAAATATCACAACCATCCTTAACTCCAGTTTCTGGGTATGCAATACACTCTTTGATCCTCTGCAGGCACCAGGTACATTGTAGTACATATATACATGAAGGCAAAACACTGATACACATAAATTAAAAAAGGAAGTTTCACCTTACGATTAAATTTCTAGCTCCTAACCAGTATTATCTATGAAAAATATTACACCATGAGAACTATAAAATAATCTTGACTATTATATCTTTTGAAGTGGTGATTTGTGCTGTGGAATGTTGTTCTGTATGCTGTGAATGTGTGTTGCTCTCATTGGTTGATAAATAAAATGCTGATTGGCTAGTAGCCAGACAGGAGTTATAGGCAGGATAAACAAACATGAAGAATTCTGGGAACAGGAAGGCTGAGTCAGGAGTCGCCAGCCAGACTCAGAGGAAGCAAGATGACAAGGCAGAACTGAGAAAAGGTGCCAAGCCACATGGCTAAACATAGATGTGTGTGGTTCCTTGTTACCATACATTCGATGGAACTGTAGATAATAATTTTCCTTCATGAAAAAAAGCATAGCGATGTCCAGATGCTTACTGTGTTCACTAAAGATAACAGCACTAATTGTGTGCTTGTATAATATTTGCCTAGCAAGCACAAGGTTCATGGTTCCATCACCTGACTGACAAAACAAATAAATAAGATTTAAACATAATAGAATTTTACTGTTTGATAGAATTTCTTAATGAATAACTATATGGAGAATAAAAAGTATAAAATTATCAATTTTCAATACTATTTTCACATACTATTATTCAATAATATTCAAATTCTTCATTAAAAGCAAAATTATATCATTAATATAGAAACTTACTTGGGCTTCTGTTACCTTTATTGCTAATTCTCATATGCTTTAAAAATCTTATGATGTTGAACAATTAACTATTAAAATATGTAATTCATTTATAAGATTTCTGATAATCCTTGGTAACCTTGATTCAATAGCTTTGTCTTCCTCTGAATAAAAACATATGAAGTTGAAAGAAAGAATTAGTCCCTAATGAAATCCTTAAATGAAGCAAGTTCTAAAATCCTTTCCTGCATTACACTGTCAGTCACTACGCACAGTCCCATTCAAGTTCATTATTAGTATTCCAAGGCAGTGGTTCCCACCTGTGCCTTGTAGTACAACATCATGAAGTGGAGAGGGATGCAGAAAAGAAAGCTCCCCGAAGACCTTTACATGACACAATGTGTGAATCAATTTTAATTAATTCTGCCACTATAAGTCTGTCTGCTGTTTAGGAAAGATTGCTATCTGCCCCTGACATTATAGCAAGATGATGAACAGAACCAGTGCTGGAGACGGATAGCAGAGGCAGCTGATACCTAGGACAGGAGCTCCCAGTCATGCAAGTCGGCTAGAATTGTGAGAATGCAGAACACTGAAACATTAATTGTATTAAATCAATGCTTCTTTTATGCACACACATCTGAGTTTCATTTCTTTATCAATGGCAAGAAAGCTGTCCATTTCAAAGTAGAGCCAATGTGAGACAATCAGCCTTAGTTAAGTCGGGAACTTAAGAATAGAAGATTCTCCACATCTCTGCACCTTTGTAAGGATTATTATGGATGCTCAAAAGGGCCTGCCTGATCTGTTTGTGGGGACCCTGGCAGTGAAACCAGGACTTATACCAGGTGCATGAGCTGGCTTTTTGGAGCCCACCCCCTATGGTAAGATATCTTGCTCAGCCTTGATGCAGCAGGCAGGGGCTAGATTCTGCCTCAACTTGATATGCCAGACTTTGTTGACTACCCAAGGGAGGCCTTACCCCCTCTGAGGAGTAGCTTGGTGGTGGGATGAAGAGGAGGTGGGTGGCAGGAGAAAGGAAGAGAAGGAGAACTGGGGATGGTATATAAAATGAAAGAAACTTAATTAAATAAAAGGGTTTTTCACACATGAGGTTGAACTAAAACTTTTGCTAAGGACTTTACATACCAGTGCATGTAAAGGTAGTTACAAAACCATCCAGTAAAATAAACTAGACTTTCCAGGTACAGTCTCTACTAATGAGTTGATAATAGATTCCTATAAGAAGCCCTTGAAATTCCCTCTTGGTCTTTGATAAACTCTTCCCCTTTACATTTTGTTTATAATGTTTTTATTTACTCTTTAAGAATTTAAACATGTATAGAGTGTATTTTGATTTGCCCTTATGATGGTACTCATAGTTCTCTATAATATATTTACTCTTGCTAACATATATTTATTCCTGTGCTCTGTGTAGCTGATTAAACAAAGCCATTGGGAATCTCAACCTTTGTTATCAATATGACAGTAACAGTAAACAAAATAAAGTGGATTATTGATAAACCATGTAGCTCTGACTAGCCTGGTCCTCTCTTCTCATTTCCGGTTGGCTTGGAACTTGACTCACGATGTTTTGTTTGGCAACTTCTTTGGACTATATTGTCAACATTCCTCCATCTTCATGTGCTTCTGCGTTGCATGAGTTTTCTGTAGGAGTCTGTTGTGGTGATATGTTATCTGTGCTGAAATGTGGTGACATTTTATTTGTGCTTTAATAAATAAAGCTTGCCTGGAGATCAGAGGAAAAAGCCAGCCACAACACAGAAGTCATGCAATATTAGCACACACCTTTAATCCTATCACTTGGCAGGCAGCATCTCTGTGTGTTCAAAGCTACAGTGGAAACAGCGCCGAGCCAGGTGTGGTGGCACACGTCTTAAATTCCAAAACTAGTTAACCATGGAGGTCTGGAGGTCTGTACAGACAGACAAGAAGTGACAGAGTTGTGTAGGAAGAGGAAGTGATATAGCTGAACAGAGAGACCAAATCAGATGGCAGAACAGCAAGGCATATGTGCATGGGTAGACAGGAAGTAATTTGCATTTAGAAGCTACAGAGTTGGTGAGGTAAGGTTGGCTGGTGGCTTTCCCTATTTCCCTGATCTCTCTAAAGCTTTCATCCCTATATTTGGCTCTGTGTTTTTGTTTTTGTTTTATTTAATAAGATCATTTAGAAACTCATCTACAGTCTGTCTCTATCTGGGGAATAGGATGACAGCAGACCAAACAAAGGATTTCAAGCAAATCAGCTTGGGTGACTTCATTAGTTTAACTGGGGTTACTAACATCTACATTGTGAGGGGTTATTTGTTAGAGTATAGACAAGTCATAAATAGCTGTACTATGAAAGAAAAGTACACCTCTCCACAAAACTGCTTACTGCTTACTGCTTGTATATCCTCAGGAAGATAAGCCCTTATAGTCCAGTTAAAGCATTCCAGAGTTCAATGGGGGAGAGAAATACAGAAGATACAATCTTGTGAGGGTCTCATATGCATATATATATATGTATGTATATAGTTATAAAAATGTAAATGAATATTCATGTCTAAGGGCATAGTTCCACAACACTTGTCTGCAGAGTAGGTGTTCATATTATTTTTTTTAACTCTTTAAGGAACTCACATAAGAAATTATTGAAGTCACACCTAAGCAGGATGCCACCTGAAAGACAAGAAAACTCAGAGTCAAAGAATACAAACAACTTGTACATTCAGATGTGCTGCAATCAAAACTGGGAAAGACTTTGTAGTGTTTGAAAGACAAAACAAAAATACTCTTACATTCATTTCAAAGATTATACAACAACAACCAAAAAAAGAAAAGAAAAGAAAGAAGAGAGAGAAAGAAAGAAAGAAAGAAAGAAAGAAAGAAAGAAAGAAAGAAAGGAAGGAAGGAAGAGGAAGAAAAAAAGCGGCAGGCAAGCAGGAAGAAAGGAAGGAAGAAAGAAAGAAAATTTTACTAAGGCTTATTTTACCTCTCCTATAACTTTTCTTCAATCTCGTCTATAGGCATATACAGTTTCCTTTTAAAGACAAATTTCCTTGATTGTACTCTAAATGTTTATAGGAAAATGTTTATCATTTTACAATTTTAGGGCCTAGAAGCACTAGGATTAGGAAAAAACAAATCTTGCTTTTTAAAAATCTTTTTTTTTTTAAATATAGGGGAAACTTCTGGAAGATATGGAACCAACAAGGCAGCTTATTTGTCATGACCAAATGGTTATTTATGAGCACTTGCCTAAGTAGTCTTTCCTCTCACTGTCAATCAAAATCCAGCATGTATACCATTAATTCTATATAATCCACTGCTGAATTGCCTAAATTCATTTCTAAGTTTCCATGTATACTTTAACCTTTCTATACTATGTTTAAGCCTCTTGAATTAGCATTTTCTGTTGTTTCAGTCAGGCTTTTCTGGGAAACAGAATGACTTGGATCTGGACATGTCATTCTGTGCTCTGAAAGTTATGTCTGGGAATTAATTGACTCAATTTTGTGGGCTGGTGAACTCAAGCTCTGGACAGTGAGCTGTAAAACTGGAAATTCACAGAAATGTTGATGTTAAAGTTCAAATCAAATGGTTGTCTGATCCCACAGAAGGAAGCCAGACTCCATTCTCAGGCATTCAATGGATTAGATGAGCATTCTGTATTCAGAGAATTGTTATAAAGGTTTGCCTACAATGTACTCTTAAATCAGGATCCAGACAGTTTTTGAAAAAATATCTGGCTACTATAACCTAAACAAATTGACCCAGCCCTTGTGTTAGTAAATAAAAATTGGTTTGTAGCGTTTATATACTGGTAGCATTCTGAAAAGCAGACAGCTGGAGCAACAGTTTTCAAACATCAACCATAATTAGAATTGCCAACACAACTCAGTTTTAATTAATGATAGACTCTACATAGATAAGGGTCATGATTCAAAGAAATCCTTGTGTGTTAATCATGATATTCTCAGTGTTAAGCAATGTCTAACAAAAGCAGGTGCTCAGTGAGTGTTTGAAAACTGAATGAATGAAAAGTTAACAAATCAGATATTTTGGTACATAATTGTCAGAGGAGAACTACTTCACTATCTAAGCACATGAACTTTGCAAATGCTTGCATTTTAGTAACTGACAGAGGGTGTTTACAAGACCTAAAGCTGAGTTATAATAATATGTGTTTGCAAGAAATATTTAGATGCACTCAACCTACAGAAACAATAAAAATTGTTGTATTTTAATTGGTGATGATTTTTGTCTCATGTACAAAATTAAAATTAAAACCTTGTTATTCATGCAAACATTAGTAGTTTTGATAGCATGCTGTATATTTTAATATATTGTCACAAGTAGAACTCATTACATTTAGTCATTCCTTGGAAATAATTGTGCTTATTACATGTATTGATATTTATTTTCACTTCCTAATGAGTGATACTCTGTAAGTACCTGACTTGTCATTTGTTTTCACACACATCTCCATCTCGAATGACTCCAGGTGACACAGTCCTGAGAACTCAATTGACACTCCACTGTGCTTAAAGACTGAAGAAGTCCCCTGCTCCTTGATTTATGAGCTGGGCTTTCCACTCATATTATGTCATATTTAAAAGATTTTTCACATGTTTCACCTCTTCTAAATCTTCATAAAAGCTGTTGAAAGCAATTCATTTTTCTCATTTTAGAAAAGAACCAGAAGTTCCCAGTGAAATAATAGTTTTTTAAAGATATTGAAGGACTTGTTTTTCAAATCATGCCTGTGTTTAATGTGTAGTAATTTTATATGTTAATTATCTGCAGTATTAATTGCTATGTGAATTTCTGTCAAGTTGAATTAAAAGTTTTTCCAGAATATTTTCAGTGTCTCACTGGTGTATCTTTTTATTTTATAGAAGTGTTTCTATTCTTCTCTAAGCAGAACTTACCTAGACACATATGATGTAAATGAACCATACCCACCCTGAAACTATGCTAAATGAAAGATGCTAAATCTGCTATGAAGTTACCACTCAAAAGAGACTTTATTACTTATACCTGACACTAGAGATGTAAGCTGATAAATATTTAACTGTCTGATTCAGTTCTTGACAAGGAATTTGTCAATTCCAACAATAATTGCTCCAAGAAAGAAACTTTTCTATCAGGACTGTTGATACCTTAAAAAATGACTCAAATGCCTCAAAGCTATTTCTTTAGTTGAACTTATAGTTAGTCACAAATACAAGGCCTAAAAATTAATGAAAATAAAGGGAATTTATTCATAAAATTGTTAAAATGCAGACACCTGTGCCCATCACAACATACATTTCTGTAAATAATTACTGTATAGAATTTCAAGTTATTTTGAATACATAAATGCATATTATGACATATTTTTATTAGACTTGTTATAGTGTGAGCTTAGAATTTTAAATGGATAAAGTTTAAGTCCACTTTGTTTGATAAATGATCAATACAATTATTTTCTTAAGAAAGTATATGAATTGCTATAAAAACTCTTAAGGAGTATGGACTCTAATATTCTAATTTACAGAGATAAATTGGTACACCCAGAGAATCACAATGCTCTACCTCTAACAGCTAGTCAATCAATGTAAATCAAGTTTTCTCCATATTCTCTTACACACTACAGAGTAACTTACTATGTGTGTTTGCATACGTGCATGTACGCACATGTGTGACGACTCCTAACGTTTTTTAGACTATAATAATATTCATTTATTTAAATAATTTGATACAATGCATTTTGTCTTACTAATAATGCAGATGTACAATTCATTTTCTGATAATTGTTTATACTTCAACATAACTTGTTAGTGCATCTAAGAGTTATGTCATGACGTTTATAGAGGAGGCCACCTTATTTTAATCCACAAAGCTCCATGATCAGGACTGAGCACTAAGATCACATTAATCAAACTGATTCAGGCATTTTCTCTAGAGATTTCCTTCCAGGAAGATAAGAAAGCCAACTAATCATTTATTGTTTGCTTCAGGAAATCTCTGTAAATAAATAAATCTTGATAAAATGTTCATCATAAGAGCAAACAACCTTTTTGTTTAAGTCTACAGTTGTCTGTGCAAGCAATTTGCTTTCTAGATCACAGCTGAGCTCTTGTGACCTCCTTCAACACCTTTCCAACTTTTGTTTTCCTGCACATAAATCCTAAACTATTAGGTTATGGGTTTATCTCAGATCCAAAGATTTTCCATCATATGAATGTCTTTAAAATAGTTGAGTCTAGGTTCATGAAAAAATAAAAGCACAAAACACTAAAAGAATCCATACTTGCATTTATGTTCTAATGAAAATATTTCATGTTGATATTCTATCTCACTGGTAGAGGTCTGATAATCTTAGTTTAACATATTTATGTCGTTGAGAGTTGTTTTCCTATTAAACTTTTTCATGTTGTGAAACTGTGATAAATCTAATAATCTAAGAATCTATAAAATAAGATAATATTCAATAGTATCAAGCATGGAGTCCTTATTTTTAATCCCAGCACTCAGGAAGTAGAGGCAGACAGATCTCTTGTTTGTGGCCAACTTGGTCTACAGAATGAGTTCTAGGCCAGCCATAGATACACAATGAGATTCTGTCTCAAAAATTTCAACATGTAAAAATAACTTTGCATGAGTCAAAGAAAAAAAGTTAAAAGCTGAAAATCATGTTTGTAGATTTCTCAATTTGTTAATATATACAGTTATGACATCTTGCATTTCATTTAAGTAACAGTATAGGACAGAATATAATAATGTAACATACTTTTCTTTGCTTGAAATAACCCAATTTATTAGAAGCATTCACTACCCACATATATTAGCCCAAGCTATTGTGGTAATTTATACTCTAATATTCATATGTAAAATAACATTAAAATGGTTTGTTGCAAAGTCATACTTTACCCAAAAGCATGATTCTGTTTATCTAATTAGTTAAACAATGTCAAAATCTGCAACACTGTCTAATGTGAAATCCTGAAAGCACAAAAACGTACCAATAACATTTCCACACAAGTTTTGAACTTATTCTATTGGAATTCATCAAATTTGCTTTAGTCAGATTATTCCCTAGTAGCTCATTTAACCTTTCTCCAGATTCATACCCTAAAAAGAAGATGCTTAAAAGAGAGGTCCATGGGCCTTTACTCCCAAGGAGGCATAAGAATAATTTACTTTTATAATGTAATAGAAGAACAATATATTTGGAGAGTTAAGTTGGTTTGGTGAAATGTGGAAGCTCTTGATTGTGTCTCTCCTTGCCAATATTCTTATCAAATGTTACAGAAATTCTCTTTTCCCAGAGGGTATGCATAAGGATTCCTTATCAGGCTCTTACTCTGCAAATTATTTATGAATTAAAAAAACAGAATGCTTATAAGATTGACTATTATATGTGAACCTTTTATAAAATTGTTGAGTTTTATATTGTATTGTTTGTTCATATATATATATATACACATATATATTCATATATAGTCAGAATAGGTAAAATTGGTAGTTGTAGAAAATACTGGTGTTTAATGTGGGGCTATAAAATACATAAACTTTAGAAATGTTACAATAATGTATTTAAATGCCATATTGTTGTCAGAACTTGCTAGATATAAATCTAATTTATAATTAATACAGTGTAAAATAATTAAATATCTCACTTTTTTCATCATTCAAACATCAGAGAATGGTAAGTACCTAACACACCAATGATTTAAATCTAAAAACTAAGACAATTCAATTTGTAGAACAAGTTTAATCTGTTTTTACAATCATATATTCCAGAAAGTTCTGTGTGTAATGAAGACATGAATTTTTTAAAGTCACCTTTAAAAAGTATAAGGCAGAAAGATAATAAAGTTAATGCACTTAAAATATGCATAATTCTTTAAATGTGATATATAGGCCAGAAAAATTCCCTCCAAAAGTCAACTACCTTGAATATAAAACATTAGTATAAGAGATTATGTACCAAAATGCTTAGAGTATTTTGCAAATGTAAAAATTAAATACTGAAAGTATTTGAAATGGCTAAAAGTATGAGATGATCTTTTACAAACTATACCCTGCTTAGCTTTATTTGTTAATGTGATAGAGGCTACAGTTATAAGAAAACCCAATTCCATTGTGGAATTTCCTAGAAACAATTGGCTTCGTATATGTCTATGGGAGATTTGTTTATGTATTAACTGATGGAGGAGTTCTCAGCTCATGGTGAATGGCACTATTTCTTGAGCAGGTGGTCATGGACTATATAGGAAAACAAGATAGGAATGAGCCGAAACAGCCAGCAAGCAGCGGTCTTCTTGGTTTCTTTTTTTTTTTCTTTTTTTTTTTTTCTTCAAGTCCCAGCTTTAGCTCCTTCCCTGACTTACCTCACTTGCAAACTAAAACTTGTGAGCTGAAATAAATCCCTTTTTCCCCCAATTTACTTTTGGTCATTGTGTTTCATCATAGCAACAGAAGGAAGTTATAACAAAGTGGTAAATAGTATGATCAATAAATTCCTGAAAGACATGTAAATTTTACTACAAATGGGAGAATTTAAAGAGAAAACAATAGCAGGGTATATTACAACATCTTTCATACTGACAAAGAACATAGTTTCCAAGTTTGTGAGAATGTAGCAAATGAAGAAGAAAGGATAATTTGGCTGATCAAGCATAAGAATGATTGTAAAGTGTATTCGTTTAACCATGGTCAGAGGCTACACACAAAATTCTCTTTTATATTTTCTAAAACTGTTTACTGATGTACACAAAGGTATGCAAAGAACTTTATAAACTAGCTTCTAGTATAGGTAGAAAAGACAAATCAGCCAATAAAGCAATAGAGGATGAATAAATATCTGCATACATGCAAAGGATTTGTGTAGCCATGAATCTGTGAGAAACTCAAATACATTTGTAAGTACAGATCAAAGATAAATGATAAATGGAGTATGTTGAATTGCAAAGTCAGTTTGTAGGAACAGAGACACGTTATGTGGCAGAATGGTGGAACATGATTATTTCTTTATTAAGAGATTTTCTATTCACTTTACATATCAACCACAGATTCCCCTGTCCTCCCTCCTGTCCTCACCCTCTTCTGGATACTCCTGTCCCTGTCCTCTGCCTCATCCTTTTCCTCTCTGAACAATTTTTTAGAGTACCTTCAGTTTCATTGGAAAATGAAGGGGATGGTGCAGAGAAGCCCTTTTATCCCTGCACAGCCCTCCCATTACCAACATTGTTTGCTATGTGCAGTGGGCCTGTCAGTTTGCTCCTTCTTTGTTATCAAACACCCTTGCTCAAGCACTCTGTCTGTGGTCTGTTGTGAAAGATCATTTGGCACGCAGACCATGAAGAATTTAGCTACTATATCCCTTGGTCTTGAACTTGGGTAGTATAAATCCTCTAACATTTTCCTCCATCAGTGCTGTATTGACTAACTCGAAACTTCTCCATTTTACAATCAATTTGTCAATATTCACAAGCTAATTTGTTAAAATGGTGACTGAGATGACATCACTCTAGAAGGAACTGACGTACTGATGACATTGTCTTCCTGTCTGTGAATATAGAAGGTCTCTTCATTTATTTATTTCTTAATGAGTTTTGTGATTTTTCTAGTCTATGTGCTGTTTCTATTTTCTTATAATTATGCCTAAATTTTATTGAGGGTTGTTTTAATAGATATTATTGTGTAGTTTACATTTCAAATTCCACCCATTCATCACTGATATTTAGGAAATCTGTTGACTTTTTCAGATAATCCTTGTGTTTTTTAGTCTTGGGATTATCACTCACTCTGGTTCCAGAGATGGTTGGTCAATTCCTTTCCATTTCCTGCATAAATGATGTGTCGTCACCTCTTAACAAAGATAGTTTTCTTTCCTTCCTTCCTTATAACTTTAATTTCTGTTCCTTGTTCTATTGTAGGTTTTATTTCCAGTATCTTCTTGAAGGAAGGGTCAAGAGGAAAGCTGCCTTTGTCTTCTTCATGATCTTCCTTAAGCTCTGAGCTCTTTGTCATTGAGCATGATGTTAGTTATAGGTATTTTGCAGACATTCTTAATCTAGTTGAGGAAATTTCCCTCAAGTCCTAGTTTTACTGAATTTTTTACTTCATCATGAATGAGCATTAGATTTCAACTGATGTCTTTACCACATCTATTGATACAATCATGTGGGTTTTTTTTTTTTTTAGCTTCTTGATGTGGTGGATTATACAAATTGATTTTCTTGTGAGTTAGACTGGTTCTGCATCCTTGCAAAAAATCCTACATGTTCATGTTGCATAATTATTTTTATTGCTATTGGATTCAACTTCTAACACACTGCTAGGAATTTTTGTGTCTGTGTTTATAAGAGATACTGGCCTGTGATTTTCTTTGCCTCTAGTGTCGCCAGGCTTGCTGTTAGAATTATCCAGTCAAGATAGAATGAGATATAAAGTGTTTCCTCTTCTATCCTCTGAAAGAGATTACATGAAGTTGATATAAATTTTTCCTTAGATGTGTGATAGCCTTCACCAATTACTCCTTTGGGGCTTGTTGTTTGGTGTTTTAGATTATTAACTGTGATTCTTTTGGGGAAAAAGTTTCCATTTTTAAACTATTTTAATGTTACATGCAATATATTCAAATAATTTTTAAATCTTACATAATATCGATGTGTTTTTGATAAGCTTATATACTGATTCTGCATTATACATCTATAATATACTCTTTCAGCTTTCATTACTGTTAGGCAGTACTCTCAAATATGTAGCTGTCTCTAGATGATTAGCCTACTGAGATCTTTTTGGTATCTTATGTTAAAACAGACCAAAATTTGCATTTAAAAATGGAGGTTATGAAACCATAATGTTAAAAAAAAGAGATATTTTTATTCCTTTTACATATCAACCACAGATTCCCCTGTCCTCCCTCCTCCCACTCCCCAGCATTCCTCCCAAACTCACCCCCCATTCCCACCTCCTCCAAGGCAAGGTCTCTGCTGGGGACTCAGTAGAGCCTGGTACATTCAGTTGAGGCAGGCCCAAGCCCCTCCTCCCTGAACCAAGGCTGAGCAAATTGTCTGACCATAGGAACTAGGCTCCAAAAAGCCAGCTCTTACACTAAGGACAAGTCCCAGTCTCACTGCCTGGGGGCCCCCTAAACAGTTCAAGCTAAACAACTGTCTCACTTATTCACAGGTCCTAGTCTAGTACCATGGGGGCTCCTCAGCTATTGGTCCACAGTTCATGTGTTTCCACTAGTTTGGCTAGTTGTCTCTGTACTTTTTCCAATCATGGTCTTGATATCTCTTGCTCATATAATCCCTCCTCTCTCTCTTCAATTGGACTCCTATTGATTGGACTCCAACTCTGTCCCAGTTGCCGATCAGCAGGCAAAACTCCTGTAGGTAGGCCCCCCTCACCAAAACTCCCCACCGAACACTGCAATCTATATACTCTGCCCCAATACCCATCCACCTGAGACTGCAGCAACTTCCTGAGTCAAGGAAACCAAACTGCCAGCTCTCATTGGACCAAGAGTAACCTCCTAAGACAGGGAATCTGCCAGCCCTCATTAGACCAAGAGTAGCTTTCTGAGATATAGAAATTGCTACCTCTCATTGGACCAAGACAGGCTTCCTGAGACATAGATTCTATCAGCTCTGACTGGATCAGGAACATGATATTTTAAAACTGCACATTTGAAGCATACTCTGATGGAGTGAGCAAGAAAAAGAACATTTAGGAGACTTCAGCTTAATATGTACTATTCATGGCCTTTACTTCAGTAGACACTCAGTGCCCATTAAATTTGTTCACATCATACTAACATATCAACATACATACATATTATGCATATGAACTATCATAATGTTCTTATACACATTTGCACTAATAGCACATACATTTTGAGTGAAATATTGGCAAAATTAATTATATCTAATCTAATAACATTGGAATAAAGTAATCTTCTTTGGATAGAAGCTTGCTTTTGTGTTTGACACTATTTTATACAATCATTGGCTCTTTCAGTACAAAACTATTTCTTATTAAAAATGAGGACTAAATGTCAAGTTTTCTAGAAGATCATGATTTTTAGATTGTTGAAAATTTCCTAGACTTTGAATGGCATATATTTGACTGTAAGGATTAAATTATCCATCAGTAATCATTTTGGGTTTGACTTCTAGACATTGGAATTTCAACACAAAAATATTAAAGTTGCAACTGATGATAATTGTTGTTCTCTTAGCATTTTCAATTAAACTTAAGAAAATAAATTAAAACAAGATATGAATGTATCTGGGAAATAAGTGCATTGAGTAATGAAACAGATTAAGCCAATACCAAGTAGTTCAAGCCCTGATTTATGTTCTTAAAGGAGGAACATTTTACAATATAATAATCACCTGAAGAAATGAGGCCTATAGTCACTGTGGAATACTTCTATATCGATTTTTAATGTACCTCTGCTCTTTATTGCAAGGAACTGTGAACTTAAATGAATAACCCTAATTATACACTGCCACCTGCAATAATAGCACTAAGCAAAATTATACAACTTCTTTAAAAAATATGTTTAGAGCCTGTAGGAAGGACACTATTTACTATTGAGTTAAGTTGACTATTAAGTTAAGCAAACCTTTGTTTTTGGTTTATATCAAAGTTTTCTTTATCATGATTTAGAGTTTTCATTTCGACCTTATGTTATCAAAATAGCATGGCAAAGGCAGTTAAAACATAGTCTATATTTAAAACAGGCATCATTTTAATAGGATAATCATATGTAATTTCAAATGATCATCAAGCAGTAAAGTAATAAATTATTGAAAAAATCAAGAAAATTTTGATTGCTGTATTTGAAATTGTTGTCAAACTTTGCTGACTATTATGAAAAGGATACAGAATTACTGAGCTTATATCCATTTTTTTCTCATTATAACTACTTAATCTTGGGCTAGTTTTTGCAAGACATACAATTTATATTTTTTATAAATTTCAGGCAACATTTATAAATTTAAGGAATAAATAATGAGAATTATTTTAAGAATAATGTTAGTTAACTACCATATGGAAATAAGCTAAAAATGTGTGATCATACATTCCAAAATATCTAGAACTTACATTGAATTGAACCACTATACTCTATAATATTCTTCTACTGAGCTTTTATTTTATTCCAAGTACTGAGTAAAGACATGTAGACACAATTTTGAAAAGAAATGGAAATATCCTAAATCATTTTATTCTAAATTGTTTTGGTGTAAAGTGTCAACTTTCCACTAGTAGTAATTTTTTGTTAGCAAATCTATGTTACAACTAAAATGTTGGTTTATGAGAAATGAAAGGTGATTGGAACACAAGACAATACTTGTCGGAAAAGTAACACTGACTGATGTTACATCCTTTAACAACATCTACAGAGAGTTAGGAAGTATCATGAATACAAGTTACATGAAGCCTAAGTTGGGAACAAGGACAAATGAAATTGTTCTTGGTTGGTGACATCGAGTTCCCAACAAGTTATGAACATACAATTAATATTCCCTGGACCTTATTTTTTAAATATCTGGATGTCAACTGAAGGAGACAGAATACATAATTTCCTACCCTGTCATGATGAGAAAATGAACCTACTAGAACATTTAATGAATCATTCTTTTTTTTTTTTCCAAGACAGGGTTTCTTTGTGTAGTTTTGTGCCTTTCCTGGAACTCACTTTGTAGACCAGGCCAGCCTTGAACTCACAGAGATCCGCCTGCCTCTGCCTCCCGAGTGCTGGGATTAAAAGGCATGCACTACAAATGCCAGGCATGAATCATTCTTGGATGTAGATGTTTAGCTGTTTGTTCTCCAATAGAATTTTTTGTACATACATTGAGAAACTTGTAGTAAAAATATACTGGAAGCCTATGGCGAGACACTTTGCAGCCTTGGTGCAGGGAGGAGGGGCTTAGACCTGCCTCAACTGAATGTACCAGGGGAGACCTTGCCTTGGAGGAGGTAGGAATGGGGGGTGGGTTGTCGGGGAAGGCTGGGGGGTAGGAGGAGAGAGAACAGGGTAATCTGTGGTTGGTATGTAAAATGAATAGAAACTCTCTTAATAAAAATGTAAAAAAAAAATAAAACAACTGCTGTGGGATGTATGGCAAATGTGTTGCTGATTAATCAATAAAACACTGATTGGCCATTGGCTAGGCAGGAAGTGTAGGCGGGGCAAGGAGGAGAATAAAGCTGGGAAGTGGAAGGCTGAGTCAGAGAGATACTGCCAGCCACCACCATGACAACCAGCATGTGAAGATGCCGGTAAGCCACGAGCCATGTGGCAAGGCATAGATTAATGGAAATGGATTAATTTAAGCTGTAAGAACAGTTAGCAAGAAGCCTGCCATGGCCATACAGTTTGTAAGCAATATAAGTCTCTGTGTTTGCTTGGTTGGGTCTGAGTGGCTGTGGGACTGGCAGGTGAGAGAGATTTGCCCTGACTGTGGGCCAGGCAGGAAAACTCTAGCTACAAACAACAACAACAAAAAAAATAGGACAACAGGTAAAGAAAAATCCAAAAATCCAGGTTTGGCATACAAAGAAAAATAACTATAATATTAAGTCTTTTGTGGACTTTTTGCATCAAAAACCTTGATTTATTTTAGTCACTTCTTAAGCTTCCTTATATTTGAGTATGAATTCAGTTATGTTAGGTTTCAATTGGTTAGAACTGCCTTTAATGGAATTTTTATTTACAAACACACACACACAAAAAAAAAACCACAACAATGTAAAATGTACTGCATACAATACTGATCATGTGAATGGTCACATATTATATTAATTAAGAATATAACACATATGTTCACTTCTTTAGTGACAGAGTATCATTTAAAATAAAAGAATTTCAAATTATATATGAATGAGAGAAAAATATATACCACAGACCATGTTTTAATATGTATTTCCACTTTAATTTTGAAGTATTATTATTATTCAATTTAATATTCAATTAATGCAGTGATTTTGGATTTATGTAATATTGTTTTGTAGGTAATTGGAGAGATTTAGTTCATCTTCACTATCAGCTTAACTAGGAAGCAAAGCCAAATGGAAAAATGTCTCTGTGTGTGTCCATGTGGATACATTCCAGTTTGGCTTAACTGAAGAAGAAAGACTCATCTTGAATGTTGGCAGCACCTTCCCACTGCTCAGGGTTTTAAATGAATAAAAAGTGAAAAGACTTGAGCATCAGTGTTCATCTTTTTTGTTTCCTAACTGCAGATACGAGGTGCTCATCTGCCTCCATGCTTTCCCGCTCTATCTATATGGACCAGAGAGTGTGCTCATGGAACTCTGGGTAAAAGTAAGCCCTTCCTTTGATAAGTTTTCCTTTTCAGGCATTTTATCACAGTAATGAAAAAAAGTAAGTCATACTCTGAGGATAGTCAATGCTCCCTACGAACTTTAAACTCCATATACAGAGGTCAAATACTATATTCATATTTCTCATATACATCTAGGAAACTATAACTCAAAATAAACATATCTTTCATTGTGGAGAGTTTTTCAAGTTTGTCTGCATATATGCTACATCAACCCAAATCTGAATGTTTATCAAAGAGTATCTTATCTTAAACTCAACAAAGAAATTGATAATAATTTCAAAATAATTCAAGTTGATTTAATGATAAACTATCCACATTTTCCCATGGCTCTTCTCTTAAATATTTTATAGGGTATGTATTTATCTCAAGATATATAAATTTCATACTCTGACAATCACTCTACATTTTAAGAATCTTAGGACTCTTGGGATTGTTGTCTTACATGAGTAAATAATCCAAATTTGTTTAATGAGTTCGTGTCATGTTTGGCTGAAGAATACCAATGAAAATTATTACATCTCAAATAAAATTAAGAGCCCTCTAAAAATGAAACTATACTTATCTTGTTAATAAAATCTTTTTTTTTTCAAGACAAGGTTTCTCTGTGTAGTTTTGGTGCCTGTCCTAGATCTCACTCTGTGGACCAGGCTGGCCTCGAACTCACAGAGATCCACCTGGCTCTGCCTCCAGAGTGCTGGGATTAAAGGCATGCACCACCAGTACCCGGCTTCATGAATGAAATCTTTAAGTAAGATTATACCATTGGAGTGACACTGGGCATAATGGAATAACACAAAGAGACTTCATATTTCTCTCTGTGCTTTTATTGTTATGGTTTGGTGGGTTTTTATTTTCATTTTCACTTTCTTTGGAGAGAGAGAACTAACCTGAATTTAGGTGGGTATGGTGATGAGGGAATCTGGGATGATTTGGAGACTGGAAAGAATATAATCAAATATTACATGAAAAAAACTAAGTAATACTAATGATGATAAAGAAATATTCATGGATAAAGCTACAAGGAGTAGACCTGGCCAAACTGAGATGATGCATATGCCACAGGCAAGAGAGCTTCAAGGCAGGACAACCAAATGATTTTGCAGTCAGACAATGTGCCCAAGAACCACACATTCCAGATGTGAAGCTCCAAGATTTCATGATTCCCTTGCTCACAGTTTCTAGGGTTTCATTTCTAAATTTAGGTGGTGGCGCACACCTTTAATCCCAGCACTCAGGAGGCAGAGGCAGGTGGATCTTTGGAAGTTCGAGGCCAGCCTGGTCTCCAAAGAGAGTTCCAGGAAAGGCACAAAGCTACACAGAGAAACCCTGTCTCGAAAAACAAAAACAAAAACAAAAACAAAAAAAAGAAGTGGACTATTAATTCCATAACATTGTCTATTCTAAGCATACTATCATACCTCTCTGTAGCAAGGTTCACTGTTAAATGATTGTCATGAGTCTTAGAAAAGACTTTGGTGTAGCAGGAATCTTAAAGATACTTCTACCTCACCTTGCCAATTCCTCAGCTGATCCTGTTTCCTCAGACTGGAAGCCTCTGTGTCCTCATCCCAATGGCTCTCAGCTGAACTGCTTCTCGAAGGCCTGAATGCTTAACAAGCCAAACGCTTCTAGTTTCTAGTCTTCACGTCTTATATATCTTTCTGCCTTATGCCATCACTCCCTGGGATTAAAGACTCATTTTCCAGGATTAAAGGCGTGAGTCACCATGCTTGGCTATTTCCAGTGTGGCCTTGAACTCACAGAGATCCAGAGGGATTTCTACCTCTGGAATGCTAGGATTAAAGGTGTGAGTGCCACCATTTTCTAGCCTCTGTATCTAGTGGCTGTTCTGTTCTCTGAACACAGATAAGTTTATTAGGGCCACACAATATCTTGGGGAACACAATACTACCACACTTTGGACTTCTAAACTATAGGATTATGAGGAGTGTGAAATTGAGCTGAACACATTATTGCAGTATGTAATAGACATATGCATGTTGGGGCAAGGACAAAGCATCATAGTTGAATGTGTTAATGTGCTTAAAATCATTCCCCCAGCTGGGAGCACTGGTCTAGAGGTCATGGAATTTTTAAGAAGTGAGGTTTGGCTGTGGAAGTAGGTTTCCATGGCCAGGGTCCCGGGTTATAATTATTTCCCTGTTCCAGTTTTCATCTCTCAGCTTCCCACCTTTTGCCATGACATGGCCAACTGTAGGATCAAGCAAGTTCTACCCACCCTGTTTTTCCTGCTATTAAATAGAGAGCTAAAATAAATCTTCCCTCCCTTGAGTGGCCTCTCATCAAGAATTAGCTTGAAATGACTATAAAATTAACCGAGATAGCTAAAGTCCCAATAAAAGAGAGAAAAAAGTTAATATCTGCTTTAGTCTCATCTCTTTTGTCTTTTAAAGAACAAAGTACACTTATTTCCCTAATAATGCAAACTTAATTCAGATAAAAGATCATGAGAACAAAATGATGGGCCTGGTGACAAAAACCATCACTGACTGACATGCAGAAAGCACAGACAGTATATTTTTGCAAACTTTGTTTGCCAAGATAAACTGCACAGTTCAAACTCAGAATATTTTAGATAATGCTTAGAGACATTTTAGATAGAAATAGAAAATAACTAGTATCAAGTATTTTCAAATATGTTATTAAATCAAAGGAAATTCAGTGTCAAAATTTGTAGGTAAATAAAAATGTTAAAAAGTATATAGGCATGTATATTAAATATGCATAGAATATATGCATATATATTAAATATTCATGGAGTGTATATGAACATAATATATAAAAGCAAAGTTAGACATTTTACTACAGTAAATTAAACTGAAAAGAGAATGTTTAGTATCTCATGGTAAGAAAACACCTGGTTTTGCTCGGAGGGATCAGTCTTGACAGCATCAGGTACACCGTAACCTTAAAATTTGTCATTGTTACATTGAAGTTATAGGTTAAAGAATGTCATAATCATACTAGACTTGTGTCATTTCTGAAATCAATATATCACTGACACAAAATCATTGTCCATAACTTTACCTTAGGAACACGATGGTTCACAATGAAACACTTGAACATGTTGTTTTAGGAATTTAGTATGGGCAAGTATTCCATCCAGAGATTAGAACTAATTTTTTAGAACTAAATTTTTTTTCACTAATTTATTGGAGAGATTATTTTACCTTGATTTAATTTGGAGATTTAGAATTTTTAAATAACTCATCTGGTTATTTTAAGTTAAAGCCAATATACTTTTGTAACAGAAAACAATAGACAATAGGAATGTTGATTTAGATATACTCTTCTCTTTGATGATATTAATACATTAGGTAGGATACCATAGTTAGGTCTACATTAAAGCTCTACAAAGCATTAAAAGGTGAACTAAGATAAGTAAGTAGAATATTTTTAGCTGCAAATATAGATATATTTTATTACATTGTACATATTTATTTAATTACTTTGAGAATTTATTTTCTTTAGAAAGGGTGAATATATTAATGGACATTCAGCAAGTACATAGACAACATGGATTATTTACAAGTATCTTTGAAAATTCAAAGTAAATATCCAAGACACCATTGTAGCCATAATCAAAATAAGAACACTAACACTAAAAACCAAGGTCTGGGTTTTTATTTTATTTTACATTATTACATTTGGATTTTTTTGAATAATTTAACAATTAATTTGACAAATCACTGGTAGCATCAACTTCATTCATATTTAGTAATGATACAAGAAGAGATAAATATTCCCTACTCATCTCAAATGAAACCTTCAGTATTCCTATATGTGAGTGGTGAGTGTGTGTGTGTGTGTGTGTGTGTGTGTGTGTGTGTGTGTGTGTGTCTGTGCGTGTGTCTATGAACTGAGAAAAAAATCATACCAGTACACATCATTCCCTATGCTAATTGTGTAAGCAGAACTCCAGCACAGAAGGGAGTCTTCTCACGGTGGAAATGGAGTCCAAAGGAGAAATCTATTCAAAATTTATATAGAGAAACATGAGGTTTTTTTTCTTCTGGAAAAATTAAAATCATGTCTTACCAAGTTATGATATAAGGAAAGAATTTTAGAGAGTACATTCTAAATTTAAGTGTAGGAACAGGACATTTCTAGGAATAAGGGAAGGATTACATGAGAGTTTTTAGAAGTCTTAGAGACATGAAAAAGAGAAGCATGTTTAAATTAGGTAATTAGGGTGTTATCAACACTTAGAACTTGTGAAACATAAACTCATATAATAAAATAATGTAAATTTTACAAAAGAATTGCTTTTTCTTATTACAAATATTATTAAACAAAGTCCCCCACTAAATGATTAAAAGTCTCCCTTTTAAATCATAATGTAGGATGGATATGAACCATGCATAATCTTGTTTAAATGATACTAAACATTAGATGGAGCATTTGTTGGCTGCATTAAGAAGAAGAAATGTGAACAGCCTTGTACTACACCTTAGTCTTTCACATGCTGGTGAGATTCTCTATTTCTGTGTATCTCAGTGATTGGCCTTTATGCAATCCTAAAGGTGTTCAGAATGTCAATTTCATGTTTATGAGAGGTAGAAGTGCTAAATAGTCATGGTTTCTATAACCTCGTGAAGAAGGAAAGGAGAGCTGTTCAGAAATGTGTAGGATAAGGCTAACCTTCTAAGTAATGATTCCCTGCCCCCCCCCACTTTCTTGAAGTAATACTGTGTCAGAGTTTAGTGGGTAGCTGTTCCAGGTTTGACCTCAAAGCCCTGTCCCTAGTGTGGCATCAAGTAACTGCCACACCTGCCTATGACCTGCTCTTGGGGCGTGGCTGAGACAGGTCTCTTTAAGACCCAAGACGCATATGTGCTTGGCCCTCTTCTATCTTTTGGTCTTGGATGCTGGTGTGGATCAGGGCAGAGCTCTCTAGAGAACAGCGCTGGACTGTGCCTCAATCTCTATTTTCTGTATTGTGAGTTTCCTGTATCGTGAGTTAACCCCCCCAATAAATTCCTACAATTATTAAGCTATTTCCGTGGACTGGTAGCAATTTAATTGCAGTATCAGGGCTGTTCTTTGACTTTGGTAAATGATACAAAACTTGAATGTCTTACATATTTATATTCATATTTTTTAAATTTATAATGTCTTTTGCAGTAAATACCTTTTCAGTGGAGCCTATTTTTTTCATTTTGGATGAGAATAGACATTTTATTTCACCCAAATAAATGAGATGCATTTTTATTAATTTTTAGATATTATAAAGATTTTATTATTAATTTATTCCAATTCGCAATTAGACAAATTAACAGTTAATAATTATTTGAATGATTTCCATCTTCCTACTAAATTTCTTCTTTTGTTTTTGTTTTTTAGAGACAGGTTTTGTCTGTATACCTAGCTTTGGCTGTTCTAGAACTTGCTCTATAGACCAGGTTGGCCTTGAACTCAGAGATCTGACTGCCTCTACCTCCCAAGTGCTGAGATTAAAGGCATGCAATGCACCACCACTTCTGGGCTCTGTAGAGTTCCCAGTGGCTAGGCATGAGTGTGGCTGTGAGGATTGTGGGTAAGACGTGTGCTCTGAAAGAATGTCTTCTCCTGCTTTTGTCGTTCAAGTGTTTGACAAGAAAGAGAAGCATTTTACTTTTGTTACTTTTGAAGTAGTTTTTAAATATGAAGTATCCATTGCTTCCATATGAGTTTCAACTGTATTTCCACAGCTTGCTATTTGCTGGTTAAATTTATTTATATTGATTTAGCTATGGGGGTGTTAGAGTATTCATTTATTAGCTAACTACATGTTTAGGAAGAATTTATAGCTCTAAAATGCTGAAATATTACATACATGCATGTCTCCATTCACAATGCTGCTGTTCTATGTATTTTTGGTGATGATTATTGTAGTTTAGTTCTTGTAGTCTTGAGGGCTTGCTACTTCCTCAATACTCTCATTAATCAAAACATAGTAAGTGTCAGTGTTAGAGATCACAGAGTGGAGGTCCAGTCCTTGGGTAACTATCCTTGTAACAGAAAGAAAGAGGTCTTACATTTCGTACAGAGTCCTTGTGAAAAAAGTGTAGAAAGAGCCACCACAGTCACTGAGAGTTATGCCCCATTCCCGCATCCTTCTGCCACACCTTGAGTTATTCCAATTCCTAAATCAATTCAACAAATTAATTGCTAATGACTATATATGCATGTAATAACTATAAATGCAAAAAAGGTCATGAATCTGAAAGAGAACAAAGAGGGATATAAGGAGGAGTTTGGAGCAAGAGGAGGGAAGAGAGAAATAATATATTTGTATTATAATCTCAAACTACAAAATTAAATAAATAAAATAAGAACTTAATAGTATTATATAACATAGTATTTGGCATCAAAGAAAGGATATATGTTTGCCACTGTTTTGTATTTCTAAGTTTTGTTATTATTCAAGGAGATAGGTTATTTTAATCAACTATAAGAATGGATCTCTGCTCTTCAGTTATTCTCTCAGATTGTAGGTGGAAAGACTGTAAGAGCCAGAGGGGTTGGCAGACACTAATGTAACAAGACCTTCCAATCATAGCAGGACCAATATACATATGAACTCGTGGAGACTGTTGCAGCATGCACTTGGCCTGGACAGGTGTGGGCCTGAGGGGTTCAAGCATGGAGCGTGAAAGCAGACATAAGCTCTTGCAATTAACACAGAAGCTATCTCCAATTGATAACCACTCACAAATGAAAAGTGAGTTTTCCTCAATGGAGGCTCACTGGGTGTACAAATCACTCTTAAGGTCAGGTCCCAGGCCCAGCAGTGGATGGCCAACACAAAATGAACTCACAGTATTTTTAGAGGGTTTTTTTTTTCATTGTCTCATAATGCTTTATCTGGGAAATTTTTTCCTTTTCTTTTCTCTTTTCTTACTCTATATGTGTTTTACTTATAGATAATGTTTTCTGATTTTGTGGTTTTAGGGAACTTCTGTGTCTCCCATTGCTTGTGTCTCTGAGTGTGTATATATATGTTTCTTGTACATTGTCTTTGGCTATTTGTTTTTCTGTTTGTTTTGTATTGTTCAGGTTTGTTTGCTTTTAATTGATGGTATTTTGCTGTTGTTATTGCTACTTTTAGGTGCCTGCTTGTTTTCTAAAGAGAGAGATCAAGAAATGATGTGAATTTGTTTGGATAGGGAGGTGGGGAAACCCTGTGAGGAATTGAGGGTGGAGAGAACATAATTAGAATATATCGTATAAAAAATCCATTTTCAATAAAAAATATTAAGCCTTCCTAAAAAACTGATATGTTGAGGTAGTATGCTGAGTTGTTCCAATTTTATTACATTATCCTAACAAAGAAAATTAAACTCCAAAAATGAAACTCATTAACAATAAAATTTCCATTATGTCTTGCTTTTTCATTTTTTTTGCTTTAGAGTTAATATATATTTCAATTGTTTAGAGTGTTCACTAAACCACAGTTTTCTAAGAAAAACAAAAACATAAACAATCTTAAAAAGACAATTTACAACCAGAGATAAAAATCTAGTCTGGAATACTCTTTTAAAATAACAGAGAAAACTTATGCTTTCATGGTTTAAAAAACGCATTATCCAATTATGATGCTTGCTTCTTGGCTTCAGATTTCCAGTGATTTCTATTTGTCCCAATTTTAAAGGAGGCTTACACTCCTTAGTTATTGTTTACCTTGAGAATTAATGCACTGCTATTTTGAAGCTACACATTGATGTTTATCAAAGGATTCTTTAAGAAACACTGAGAAAAATTCCAGACATGTTTGTCTCTAAACTGTTCATAATTAGGTATTTTTCAGATGCAATGGAAATAAAATATTTCCCTGCAAACAAATACATTTCACAAGGGAGTTTCTTATGTTTGATAATAACCGACATGGAGATTGGTATCATGTGTATGTCATCTCAACTTGGTTAAGTTCAATTCTTAATTAAATAAAATCAGACAACTTTATTGAAATATTTTAGAAAATCATAAGTTTGGCAATGTGGTACACCTTGAAAATCCATGAATCAGGAGGTGAAGTAGGGAGATTCTGAGTTAGAGTGAAGCTGAACTGAAAGTGAGAATCTGTTTCAGATGCAAATAGCCATTATCAAATCTTAAACCAAAAATTAACCACGTCATTGAAGACAGAAATCAATGGTTTGCTTTCATAACTTCATTGTTTCCCATTGATTCTGTCTCTTGCTACATAATACAGTTAATGTCTACAAGATGAATTATTATATTTATACACCCAAAGTCTATTTTCTCTGTAACAAAGTAAAAATAACTCAAAGAAAATTGCTGTTTTTGGCTTTTAGGAAATCTAAATAACTGAACTGCTTATTGGTAACAGTGACATTTGGGTTTTAAGATATGTGATCTATGGATAAGCACGGACTTATAATTTTCATAAAAAAGCTTTTTAGTATACTTCTGGTAGAAATACTTGCTCGCACACTTTATGAATCACAATTTTAACAATAACGGGAACACTTCACTCTCCTCTTAAATATAATTGCAATGGATAGAATATGATTTGGGGTAGCAGTGACAGTCCAGACCCTATTTCGTGCATTTAAATCCTCTCTCTTCATTTTGATTTTGACACAACGATGAAAAGAATGAACATTTGGATGAAATGTTCATGATTCTAGCCAGTTCACTGATTCTGATGCATGAGTTGTTCTATTTGGATGTACAGCTGGAATGGACAGTAAATATAAAGTATGTGTCCTAGTATTGTATGTTATGGAAGATCCTGCACACACAGAGGCAGAAAAGGGGCAAAATGCATACTGATTTCATTTGCAAATCCTATCAGAATCCAAAGCTGGGGAAGGAAGCTTATTCACAATCTTATTAATCACCCCAAAGACTACTTTTGTATATCTCAGAATCCATACAACTCTTTGGATTCATCAACAGAATTGAAACTTTGAAGCGCTTCATATACAATGTAAGTATAGCTTATATCATTGCATCATCTACTTCTTTTTGTTCCTTTTCTTTCCTCTGGCTGTTAGGTACTAAACCAATGGTCCTAAAATGTTCTCCCAGCACTGAAATCTTCATTTCTTATTTCTTCCCTTGTTCTGACCTATTTTCTTCCATTTTTAGCTCCAACCCAGAACTGCAAAGCTTTGTTAGCTGTTATTCTTGGCAGCAATGGGCAGATTTCCTTTGGAAATAAGTGACTGAAATCACCTATGATAGACTGAGCTCTCTGTAGTATACAGTAATTGGCCCTATTAATTTCTCAGGCGTCTTAGACCAAAATGCACCTCCAAGAATGGTGAGGTGACAGACCCAAGCTTCTAGGAAGTCTTTAATAGCAGACAAGGATTTTGAGAAAATGATTAAGAACATATTTTTGGAAATGTCGTATTGTTAAAAATAGATTTCTTTGGCCTTGATATTCTTATTTATCCATGAGGATATGTATTCTCTGACAGTCCAAATGTTCAAAGCTATTTCACAATATCCTTCCTTAAATGAAAGGGACCCTCTGCGTCTCTATTATCTACTGTTAATTATATCACTAATGTGGAAATAATTAGTAAGATTTGATAGAATGTGACATATCCATCAAAGGTCTATGAGCACACTTTAAGTCTTTACAATGAACAGACAGGTCAGTTATAGAGTGTTTAAAGCACAAATTGAGTGATAGCTGCCAGCTTCTCTTACATTCCTACTACCAACACTAACACTGTAATAGGATTATACAGCAGATCTTCTAATTTGTTTAGGATGAAGTGAAACTAAATTGCTATAGCTCTAGATAGCATTTTCAATGTCCTATATACAATTAAAAGTTACCATGGTTGTAATATAACGTACACTTCAATATTTATTTTTGCAATGTCATATGAAAATGACTAACATATTTACTCTCTGAAATCAGACCCACATTTTGGATATCTGTGACATATTCATATTTATAGGTTATATCAGAAGTAATATTCTTAAAGAACCAGAGAAGAGTTCTGTTCTGCTTATAAATATATGGGACACAATCCTAGGGAGTTTATGTTGAAGTTTAGCCACAACTGTGATAAACAGAGGTTAATGGAAGGAGCTCAGCTCAGTGCCCTCGAGTCTGTGCTGAATTCCATGACTCACTCCAGCTTTATTAACCCAAGGGGAAAATTGAGTTATGAAAAGCTTTGTTAAACTCAGATGACTCACAGGAAGTGGGTAGTGAGTTAACATCATAATAAAAGGATTGTATATTTAAAGAACTATCAATGTATGACACTAATGAATACAGGCATATGATATCCATTTCAGAATGTTAAAGTGAAATATGATAGTGTTGATAAATAGAATGTTAGTGTAGATATTAATATTATTAACTGAATATTAGAAGTGTGTTTAAATAGGCCAAATACTCTGAAAGAACAAACAGAAGAGAAAGAATAATCTAAAGTAACTATTGATGTCTCATACTTAAAGCATTTTTAAACAATACATATTTATGAAAGTAAGTCAAGTTATTTCTCTTGTACAATTTGAAAGTGAGTTGGGTCTGAAAGCACCAACTTTATAAACAAAGAACGTGACACAATAAGATATAAATCACTTCTTATTTATAGTGTCCCTCATCACTTCTGTCCACCAGACAATGAAAAGTTGTCAACTAAGTAGGCAGGCTATTTTTTTAATTTAGAAATTTTATTTTTCACTAACTGAGAGGAATTCTTCTATTTCATTCATGTATGGGGATATTTCTAATTCTTTCTCTCAATATACTTATATTAATAATTAAATTTTGTCTTCTAAATCCTTGTTGCCACTCAATCTGAAGATATTCTACATTAGATGTTTATATTTGAACTTATAATCAGTTGACATGTAATAACTGAATGTCTTTGACATATTCTTCAATATTTTATAATGTACACAGAATATAATTATCAGATCAAAACAAACTAATGATTTATTTTCAGAGTATTCAAATCCTTTCTTAAAGTTATTATAAAATACAAAATTATTTTTATATAATCACTTTAAATAAATGTATCCTTTTTATTTGACTGAAATTTTTTAATCTATGTAATAACTTCCTGCTTTGATAATTTCCATCTGCCACTTCCTTGTCTCTGGTAATTGTCTTATTGTATTGTACTTGTATGAAAATATTGAAGTGTATGACAAAGAGATACTTTTATAACATGTCAATTGTTATAACACATCATGGTAGAACTCTCATCCAATGACTGATGGAAGCAGATGCAGAGATCCACGGCCAGGCCCCAGGTGGAGCTCTGGAAGTCCAATCAGTGAGAGAGAGGAGAAATTGTATAAGTGAGAGATGTTGAGACCATGATTGGAAAAAGCACAGGGACAAATAGCCAAACTAGTGGAAACACATGAGCTATGAACCAATAGCTGAGGAGCCCCTAACTGGATCAGGTTCTCTGGATAAGTGAGACATTTGATTAGCTTGAACTGTTTGGGAGGCACCCAGGCAGTGGGACCGAGACCTGTCCTTAGTTCATGAGCTGGCTTTTTGGAGCCTGGGGCCTATGCAGGGACACTTTGCTCAACCTGGGTGAAGGGAGGAGGGGACTGGACCTGCCTTGACTGAATCTACCAGGCTGAGCTGAATCACCAGGGGAGTGCTTGCCCTGGAGGAGATGGGAATTGGGGGGGCTGGGGGGAGGGCAGAGGGGGAGGCGGGAGGAGGGAGGACAGGGGAATCTGTGGCTGATATGTAAAATTAAATTAAATTATAAAATTAAAAAATACATGTCAAGTGCAAGTAAAGAACTAATGATTGAGTGAAAATAAGGAATTAGAGGAAATGGAATTGCTGATATAAACAGATTGAGGGGCATACATGTGCCAACTAGTAGTGTCACTTTTAGGTCTCGTTTAAATGGCTACATATGGGTGTAACTAACCTGTTCCAAATAAAATACAGAATCATGAAACAGACTTGGTGTTCTGGTAGAGGAAATTTTAGACATCATTATATATCATGCCATGGACTGGTGAATATTCATTGCTCTTAGTCAGCCTTAATTTGGTTAGATAATTTAATCCAGAATAGAGGGAGATAAAATGTGCAGTTTGGTTAGGAAGGGAGCATGAGCAAATTTAAAGCTGTATGGAGATGGGGTGACCAAATAGTCGGAAACCAAATGATGGCAATGGTTAGGAAGATCAGTGCATTTAAAGAGAGAATGTCTGCTTTGAACTGGGGCAATAGAAAGATGCCTTGATGCTAAATTCATATCAACTGAGAGTCCAGGCCATACCACTACAAAACCACTTGTAAAAATTTACTGGAAAGGAGTGTGCCTGGAAAGATAACGAGGCCTTTGTGCACTGCTAGAAAACATACAGTATCGAAATCTTTCCTTTAGTTCGTTCACACATGTCCTTAGAGGAAGCTACAGTTGAGAGTAAAGAGAAGGAAACTGCATTTCAGAGTGAATCTAGAAGCTGACATCGTCAACATGGTGAAGTTTTATACACATATATCATCCAACAGTGGTGGAGTCATGAAGGCTTGTACCAAGCACTAGAGAAAGATATTAAAGCTAGTGTGGAACTCTGCACAGAGCTCCAAGATTTCCTGTGCATGAAACTATAAGGGTATAATATAAGTTTCAAGGGAGGTTCTAGTATGTTGATATAAACAGCATCAAATCATCTTTCTATTGCCCGAGTTCAGAGCATACATTCTCTCTTCAAATGCACTGATCTTCCTAACATTTGCCTTCACTTGGTTTCCAACTATTTTGCCATCTACCCCCACCCTCTTGCAGTGCCAAGACCATCGCTTTTGAACATCCTAGACATGACTTCTGAGCAAAGTTTCATGCACTGAATGGGAAAATCAAGGGAGAGCCTCATATGCTATAGAAGCAGATACACGTTCCCAAGTCCACTGTGGCAGATGTTGCCAACATGAGCCATAGGTTCCACATGTGCAACTGCAGGACCTGGTGCATGGAGTCTCCTTTAATCCTGCCACTCATTAATCTATTTTATAATGAAAACATTTATTCTTTGCGCTTGTGTATTTGAAGTGTTGAAACTTTTTTTCTCTAGTGGGGGGCATTAGGTTGAAGGGGCAATGGAGTCTCCATAACTGAGAATTTGCCTTGAGTCTCAGAATAGACTTTGGACTACTGAGCTAATTGATACATTATGACCATGAAGGCATTTGAAGTTTGACTGAATGTGTGTTGAATTAATATGATAGTAATGAAAATAAGAGGAATTGTGAAAAAAATATTATTGTCTAATATGAAATGTTGCTATCAGGTATTTGTGTGTAAACATTTGTTTTCCTGGTCATGACACTCTACTTTTGTTTTTTATTTATTCTTCTCTCATGCAATACATCTACCACTGTTCCCCTTCCTCCATTCTCCCTATTCCTACCCCACCTTCCTTCTCCCACAACATACACTCCTCCTCCTTTTCCCTTCTGAAAGGGCCAGGCCTCCCAGAAACATCAGCTGAACATACCATAACAAGTTGAATATGACTAGGCACAAACCCTTGTACCCAAACTGGAATTTGAAATCCAGTAGTATGAAAAGGGTCCCATGAGCAGGTGAAGAAGTCAGACACCACTCACTCCCACTGTTAAGAGTCCCACAAGAACTCAAAGCTACACACCCAAATTATATATGCAGAGGACCTGGCTCAGACCATCCAGGCTCTGTGATTGTTGCTTGAGTCTCTCTGAGCCCCTATGAGCTCTGCTTAGTTGATTCTGTGGATCATGTTCTTCTGGTGTTCTCAAACCCTCTGGTTCCTAAAATAATGCCTCCTCTTCTTCCACAGGATTCCCCAAGCTCTGACTGTGGTTCTCTGTATTTGCTTTCATCATTTGCTGAATGAAGCCTCTCTGATGATGACTGGGCTAGGCACCATGGTGGAAATGGGACACAAACTCTGCCACAGAACTTTCAAGCTACAATTTGTCCTGCCTACAGTATGTCCTGGGTAAAGGTTTTGCAGAATTTGTGAGAGTTGCCAACCAATGACTGGTCCTACTTGAGGCTCAAGCCATGAGAGGGAGACCATGCATGACACTTCAAAGATGGCCAGCAACTGGAAGCTAGAAGCTGGATAGCCAAGAGACCTAGGTTAGAACCAAATATGACTGTCCAATAAAAAGCCAATAAAATGATACCCAGTGATAGTTTGCTATACTCACAAAAGTCTTAAGAGCTAACAGACACCAGAAGAGGAGGAATCATCGTAGCGGAAGTGTGTTGAGGGATGGGACATAGACAACCATAAGCTATCTCTGCTTCAAGTTGAATATCATCTCCTTTTGATTCCTACTTGGACATTGAGATGGTCACAGTCTTATGCTCTTACTGCCACAAAGACAACACCACCATGGTTTCCTACTTTAAAACTCTGGCCCAAAGTAAGTCTTTTCCCCAACAATGACTTCTTTCAGGTAGCTGGGTCATAGGGATAACAACAACAAAACAATAATAACAACAACAACAAAATAAATGTTACTATGTTACTGTTACTAGGGAGGCTATATATGGCTTATTGTACTCAAAATATAGTGTCATTTAAGATCATCTATGCTGCCACAATTATCAATTCCTATTTGTTTCATGGTAAAATACATTGTAAACACATGCTACAGGCCCTCTATCTATGTGCCTGTTGGTAGAAACTTTAGTTGTCTCTGTGACTAGGGTATTCAGATCAACCTGGAGTGCAATTGTCTTTTTGACTTACTGTTACCATCCTTCCTAGAGAAAACAAGTGCTAGTGTAGTTGCTATGAAGAATGGATAATCACATGCAGAAGAACAAATTGTACGTAGCTCATCTCTCATCAGAATCAAAGCAGTACACAAAATGGATTAAATACTAACAAAAATAAATAAGACAAGAAACAGTGAAATTACCAAAAGAAAATGAAGGGTCAATATTTAAATTTTAAATAGCATAGAAAGCACTCTTTTTAGATAGGATTCCAAATAAGAAAGAAGCAAAAGCAAAAGTCAGGAATGTGTTATGGCAAAGTTAAAAGCCCCTGCATAGTAAGGGATTTAACCAACTTAAGACAAATTTAGAATAGTAGAAAACACTTGCATGATATTTACTGAAAAGTGAACTAACCACCATAATTATAAGACATGCAAAGAATTCAGAGGCAAATAATCTTAACACCTCTATTTGGAAATGAATAACAGATATTAATAGATATTTCTCAGAGAAATCACTGAAGAATCTAATATTATTGTGAAATCCTGATCAATATCAATATCACAGAACACTAGGGAAATCAAAGCCACAGATAAATATTATCTTTTCTCTCAGAATATGACACACAATTGTAAAAAACATACTACAAATTCTGATGTACTGTTTTTCATTTCTCTTTATAAATAGCCTCATAAAGCTATTGGCTTTTACAGCTATGATTTAATTTCCCCGTTTATGTTTCTACCTATATTTCAGGATTATTTTTATTTTGGTGGGAGGGAAAACCTAAGCTATTATCCTAAACCAAAAACTGAATTTCTAGTTTCCTGCTCTATTGTGTTACTTTCTATTCATATTTCCTTTGATCTTTCTCTTTGTTTTTCTCTGTTGCCCTTATTTCCCACTTAAGATAATGTTTAATTTATTCAACTATCTCTCTACTTGGAAGTTACACTGACTGAATTGATCATCAGTAATTCTTATTGATTCATTCTTCCTAAGTATTCCTCAAAATCCAACTAAAATTAAAAGCACTATCAAAAATGTTTTGCTTTAAAAATTTAACCATTCATGTATCAGCTTGTGCTTTATGTCATATTGTTTCTTTTGTAGTACAAAATATTCCAGCTCCTAATAATTGAAATTATTGCTTTTATCTTCTGTACCAAAAATGATATGAATAAGCCAACTAAATAAATGGGTTTCTCATTGCTTACTCAAGAGGCAAAGTGATTATGATACCTTGTCCTATTATGATACAATGTGTAAACACTGTACTATCTAAACCTATTATCAAAGCAATTTGGTTAGGGGGTCAAGTAAAAATGAATCAGATTTATTTATCTATCTATCTATCTATTTATTTATTTATTTATTTATTTATTTAACAAAGCAATCGAAAATAGAAGATAGAGCAATTGAAAATAGGGAGAGGAAGTGGAACAGTAAAATTGGAAGTGAGAAAAGAGCTTAAAGGGGAATAAATATGATCAGAAGACATCATATACCTGAGTAAAAATGACATGCTCAAAACAATTATCTCTAATTATTACAGGCTAATTAAAAGTAAGTTAAGTAAAATAAAAGGAAATCAACACTCATCCTTGAAATAGCTATACAGACCTATTCTTTCCTATCAAGATATAAGCAGTTTCATGTGGATTTTGAAAGAAATAATCAGAACTGACACATGGAATCTATTGATACTTTCAGGCTTCATCTGAAGAGAAAATGTGCCATGTTTTAAAATAAACATTGTGAATATGTATACATAAACTGTGGAGAAAAAAGTTAACACTACAGGCCTGGATGCATCAGAATAACCTAGTGTAAAGTTGACATCTGGCAAGAATCCTACAACCTCTGTCATGGTATCTCTTTCATTGCTCACCCAATGGGAGGCCTTACCTTTTTTTTAGGAGGGAATAGGGAATGTGTTGGGAAGGGGAGGCTGGAGGGGCAGGAGGAGGGAAGAGGGGGATCTGTGATTGGTATGTAAAATGAATAAAAAATTTTCTTAATAAAACAAAGAAGCAAACAAAAAGAATCCTACAAACAAAAGACCCTTAAATATCCCCTTTTCTTTTTGGAGTCTAAATTTCAATAGCATTGGTGGATTGTAGCATGATCAAGTTGTAATAAACTCTCTTCCTTCAATATTTTAACTAGATTTCCTGGGTAAAGTCAAGGCACATATGTCACTATATTGTACAGCTGGAGAATATATTCCAGACTCTAAAACACCATCTCTGTGTGCCTGTAGTGGTGATGTTGGAGAAAGTTTGAAGTTTATGCCTAGGTATCTCTAGTCTCAGAATAAGTTTATTTTTTTATTTCCACTTGTAAATTAGTGCTATGATCTCTATTGCCATAGAACAATGAACATATCAAAGCATATCACCCAATGTCTACATATTGTGACACACACATAAACACACACACACACACACACACACACACACACACACACACGCACTTTCAATAACTCCAAGAGCAAATAACTATTCTATGTCCTCTCCTATCCTCTATTATTTTATTGTCTTCCATTCAGTTCATTCCATTGTGTTATAAAATATTCTATCCTAATTATTTCAATTAAATTCACTACACCTCATTACACTTAAATTAAAACACATTTGTATCAAACTATGAAATTATATGAACTCACTAATATAACATGGTTACTGGGTAAATACTGAACTGCTGTGGGATGTATGGCAAACGTGTTGCTGATTAATCAATAAAACACTGATTGGCCGTTGGCTAGGCAGGAAGTATAGGCGGGGCAAGGAGGAGAATAAAGCTGGGAAGTGGAAGGCTGAGTCAGAGAGACACTGCCAGCCACCACGATGAGAAACAGCATGTGAAGATGCCGGTAAGCCACGAGCCATGTGGCAAGGTAAAGATTAATGGAAATGGATTAATTTAAGCTATAAGAACAGTTAGCAAGAAGCCTGCCACGGCCATACAGTTTGTAAGCAATATAAGTCTCTGTGTTTGCTTGTTTGGGTCTGAGTGGCTGTGGGACTGGCGGGTAACAGAGATTTGTCCTGACTGTGGGCCAGGCAAGAAAACTCTAGCTACAAATGGTGCCCAATGTGGTGGCAAGAGTTTCCACCTAAAACCTGAGAAAAGATTCTAAAACGGAGCTAAAAACAGTTCCTAATTGTCTCTCTCAAATGAGCGGCAGCTGCTGGTTTGAGCTACTGGTGGGTTCCTGGTGTGCACGCTTGACTTGCAGTTTGGTGAGAATGAGGCCTCTGCAAGTGGCACGTTAAGCTGCTTGGTGGATTTAGCCTTTGCTGGTACAAAACAAAAAAAGAGGTTTCTGGGTTACATGCTGCTTGGCTAAAAGCATAGACCCACAATAGCTCCCAGAGCTGGCAGTAAACCACCACCATGTTGGGAAGCTGAGGTGGGCGGAGCCAGCAGCCACAGCTGCTGCAGTTTAAGGCAAGAGATTCACAATAAGACAGATTCAGATGTAATAGTTAACAATGTGTGTAAAAGATACGTAGGCTTGAAAGAGACAAAAAAGGTGATATATAGAGTTATAGAAACAAATATAGTTTTAAAAAATAAAGTCATTAAAGAGACAGTAAAGGTAGTATAAAAAATAAGCCACGTAAAAATGGATATTACACAGAGAATCTGGATTGTGTTGTCTTTGGGATTTTTAACTGCAGAAAAACATTTGATTGTAAAAGCTGTTGAGTTATGCCAAAATGTATATTTTAAAGGTACCTTGACTTCAAAATTTGAATATAAGGATATGTCGCTTTGGAAAAGAGTCTCTGCTTTTGTTCCCACAGAAAGCCAAAGGCTATGGATTTGTTCCAGATTAAGATACATCAGGTTTGACCAGCCAAGACCCCCTGAAAGATCTCCGATGACACCATGGCCCAGATGATCCAACATCCAGAATGGTTTGAAGGCATCTGGTTCAGACGATACAGCCTCATGGACTATTCCATAATTCTAAAATTTTCTTTGTTTCCCCATAAGATACAGCGCCCCCTTCCAGCAGGAAGTAGTAAGAGAAGCTACGCCCAAATTCCCAAATTATATGTAATTTTACTTTGTTAAGGTTAAAACCTTCCTTTTTGAAAAAAAAAAAAAAAAAGGGAAAGTGCTGTGGGATGTATGGCAAACGTGTTGCTGATTAATCAATAAAACACTGATTGGCCGTTGGCTAGGCAGGAAGTATAGGTGGGGCAAGGAGGAGAATAAAGCTGGGAAGAGGAAGGCTGAGTCAGAGAGACACTGCCAGCCACCACAATGAGAAACAGCATGTGAAGATGCCGGTAAGCCACGAGCCATGTGGCAAGGTATAGATTAATGGAAATAGATTAATTTAAGCTATAAGAACAGTTAGCAAGAAGCCTGCCACGGCCATACAGTTTGTAAGCAATATAAGTCTCTGTGTTTGCTTGTTTGGGTCTGAGTGGCTGTGGGACTGGCGGGTAACAGAGATTTGTCCTGACTGTGGGCCAGGCAGGAAAACTCAATCTACACTGAACTATCATTCTAACCTCTTGATTGTATTTGGCTTAGTATCACCAGCTTTTAAATACTATTCTGTACTGTCATTGGAATAATATTTGCCTTAATTTGAGTTTTTATTGCTCTGAAGAGACACCATGACCATGGCAACTCTTATAAAGAAAACTTTTTTTTTGAGAGGGCTCCCTTTTAGCCAATCCCTGGTCCCCTTTTGGCTTATACCCATATCATAATGGGAAAAATACATTCAGTACAACTTCAAAAGTCTCCATAATCTGCAAAAGTCTCAAACTTGTTTCAAAGTGTCATTTGAGACACATGACAATCTCTTAACTCTTATCCCCTGTAAAATCAAAATCAAAAAACAAGATCATATTCTTCCAACATATAATGGAAGAGGATGTACATTACCATTCCAAAATGCAGGGAAGGGAGTATATCAAGGAAATATTGGACAAAAGCAAGTCTGAAAACCAGCTGGGAAAACTCCAAACTCTGTATCTCCATGCCTGATGACAAAGTGCTCTTCAGATCTCCAATTCTGTTCAGCTTTGTTTACTGCAACATACTTCTTTCTCTTTGGCTGGTTTCCACTCCCTGTTAGTAGCTCTCCTCAGCAGGTATCTCACAACTCTGTCATTTCTAACATTTTGAGTTCTCCAAGGCAATCCAGGCTTCAACTTTACAGCTTCAACAATGGCCTCTCTACTACACCTCCAATCAGGGACACCCTAACACATGCCTGGCTTCAGTAATTTGGTTTAGGTATGGAGACAAATTCCATAATGCATTTCTTCTATCTTTATTTCTAAAGCAAGACCCACATGGCCAAAGCTGCCAAGTTCTGCTGCTTACAGGGGCTGGATTATGGTCCCCTCACTCAATTTCAACTTCACCAGCTTTCTGTCCTTCATTGCCTAAGCTTGGCTGTCTTGAAACTTTTTGCCATGGCTGCTCGCTTCCCTCAGCAGGCAACAAGATAGAAAGACATAGGCCAAAAATATCTTTGTAACTAAAATATGTAAATGACATATTGATGTTTTTGCTATATTGCCTTTGTTAAAAATGAATAAGATTCTTCTTTGTTAAGGGACAGTATTACATGAGGCCATAAGTAATAGCAAGTACTGGTTGTTGGGATCCAACTTAGAATCGTCCATAAGGAGGGAGAATTAAAGCAACCAAAAAGTTAATGAAATGTTTCAAAGATCAGTTATTGGAATATCCTAATTTCTCTGTAATTTTCTATTTTTAAAGTGGTTATATGAATGATCACCTGAGTTAATTATTACTTATTATTGTCATCATCATCATCACAGGTGATTGACACCATTTTATTCTTTCTTTTTGTCCTCACTCTTATTTATCTTCTCTCATATATTACATCCTAACCAGTTTCCCCCTCTCTCCACTTCTCCCAGTCCCTATTCCCCTACCTCTCCTCTCACCCAGATCCATTCCTCCTCCATTTCCCTTCAGAAAAGGGCATGACTCCCAAGGATATCAACCAATCATAACATATCAAGTTGCAATAATAATAGGCATATCCCCTCATATTAAGGTTGGATGAGGCAATTAAGTAGGAGGAAAAGGGTCCCAAAAGCAGGCAAAATAGTCTGACAGTCCTTGCTTCCATTGTTAGGAGTCCCCCAAGAACACCAAGCTACACAACCATACAATACATGCAGAGGATTTAGGTCAGAAACATACAGATTTCCTGACAGTTGGTTAAGTCTCTCTGAGTCCCTGTGAGCTGTGCTTAGTTGATTATAGGAGATTTCTTGTGTGGTCTTTGAGCTTTCTGTCTCCTACAATTGTTAGTAATCTCAAGCTGCTCTCATATTCACTTTCAGTGTGATGATAACCTTGAACTCTTAAAGCTTCTGCTTCTACCTTAGGAATACAATTTATTAAATTAAGGATTATGTAAATTTAAAAATATAATACAAAAGAGATTTAGACTGTGTCTGCCATTGATATGTCTGTGAGTGGGATATATTATCTGATAAATCAATGATAGCTTATTTGAAAATTGGTTGTAAGTCAGACTATATTTCATAATTTTAGACTCTGGCTTTAAGATTTCAAGTACAAGGAAGACAAAATACAATTAAAACATTACCGAATAAAATGTTTAATGGAAAAAGCAAGGAAGAAATAAAAGGAAAATTGTCTAATGTTATGGAAATTTAGTTTTTATTGGTTATGACATGTAAAGAGACAGGACAGAGTTTCATACTGGTTGAAAAACACTAACACAGTTAAGCACAGAGTGACAACATATTACAACTTCACAATTAAAGTAAAATAGAGAATTAAACCTTTCAAATATATCATATGTTGTATTTGAAAATATCCCAGAAACACACAATGTGTTAACAAAAGTTAATCACAACCAGGGCTTTAAAATGTAGGAGCTAAGTGTAATAAAACTTATTATCAGCATACAAATGCTAATAGAAATTTTTCTTTTTAGTTAAAAGAGACAAATTTACAGTTATTTCACTAAACTCTGCAGGGTTCTGGAACAAAAGAACTTATTGAATTTAATATATTTCTCATAAAAGTGTCTCAGAAGTATTCATTTCATGCTTGACACAACTTTTCATGGGCACTGTGATTTTATATCTATGATTTACAATAGGCTGGTTTTGTTGGATGATAAACTCTCAAATTGCAGAGATTTTAATATTGAAAGATTTCTGTTTTAAATATAGCAAAGTTTTCTAGCTTCAACATAAAGAAAAATGAACCCTGAAGTGAGTTCATTTTACCAGTAACATTGTAGCAATAATAGTTCTATACTTATTTGGAAGAATAAAACATAAAACACAAACTATTAGTTTTCTCTATTTTGGGGGGAGGGGTTGTCTTCCTTATGTGAAATGAAACACCTCAACAACAAAAATAATAAAAAATTGATATTCTTACACTTCCTTGTTAAATTGAAAAACAAAAATAAAATGTTGGTAGGGGAAACAGCTGTTCCTAAATTTTAACATGCACACCATACACAGGCAACTGTATTTTAAAGTCAGATGCTGTTCTAAAAAAAAAGTATATTTTTAATGGGACTGATGATATAATTGTTATATAACCATTGATCATTTTGTTGCAGACAATAAATGCAACATGTTTTGTAGGAAGTGATAATTAGGAGATGTTAGATATTTTAATGAAAAGAGAAGAGACATGAATAACCACCAATGAAATCTGTTCAAGGATGCTGGGTGGTGTTAGTTGACATAAAGGATAATAACATTAAATTAAAGATTAATTACATGTTCTTAATATCTGAAACGACACTGATACCTACTAAGAGCTTTGCTGATTCACTTCATGTATTGTATTTGCCAATTTATAAATAGATGAGTCTAAAGACTTCTACTTATAAATATCCAGCCCTTACACTTAGCAATGATAATCAACATGAAGGAAGTGACTTCCATCTTGCCTGGACTTTTTCAATGCTATAATCTCTGTTTCCTAGTACTAAGTAAGACTCTATGGATAATAAATGCATTACAAGGAATTTAGACTTTAAAATGTCTATGATAAAAGCTGTCATTGGCCTAAAGAAAATTCAGGGTTTTTTTTTCGTGCACTGGAAATAACAGTGATAACATTGTATTCCTCTTATGTTTGACAAAATATCAAACATCTAAAAGAATGTATTGTGAGGAAATGTTGAAGATGTGCTTATTCATGACTGATCTAGACTGTCTATGACTTCCTTCACCACATAATCATGTCTTATAACATTAGTTAGATTTTGGTAGTAGGAAGATTGCAAAAGACAAAGAAATTTATCTAAGTACAGAATCTCTTACAGTTTAAGGATATGTTATAATTGATTGTGCTAGCAATTCGGGGATCATATTTCCCTGTCAGGAGTAAAGGACTACATACTGAGCAAGAACCTATTCACAGATATTGTGAAAAAATGTGAAAAACACATCATTTTAATGATGATAATCATAATAATAATAATTTTATAACAACTGTGATGAACTAAATATAAAGGACCTTGTGGGTAACACTAAATCTCAAGGACTGCCTAAGCTTCATCATACACTTATGGAAGAGAGAGACACTATCATAGCCCATATAGCTTTAATAGTGGGATGGTGTCTATATATCCAAATGGCTCAAAGAACAAAAAAAATAGTAACTCCCCTGGATGTAAGTAAATCATGTGACTACAACAGTGTTATTAAGCCTTGTTTTCTATAAACAACAATTCCATCTGACCCTTCCTCATCCTATAGTGTTAAAAACAAACTTGGGCTGGGTGGTGGTGGCACACACCTTTAATCGCAGCACTTGGGAGGCAGAGCCATGCAGATCTCTGTGAGTTCGAGGCCAGCCTAGTCTACAGAGTGAGATCCAGGACAGGCACCAAAACAACACAGAGAAAAATCTGTCTCGAAACCCCCCCAAAAAAAATTAGAAAAAAGAAAAAGGAAAAACAAACTTGGATCATATGAAAATTGATTGTAAGCTTGTCCTGGAGGAAAACATCCTTCATTCTGGTCTAGGTTTTCACAAGTGTAAAACAGAATAATCATAACAAGCACAGTTTGGAGTGTAAACATAAGATGTGGACTGCCAAAGAGTTGCAAAGCTAACTACAGTGTTGTCTGAGTCATCGGCCAGGATTGAATGCTTTGGAACACAGAATGTAGAATGCATTTCACCAGTGTTTTGTCTTGCCATTTCATTCACATAAAAACATGTTCACAATTAAGACTCAGTTTCTACTTAATTGGGTTTCAGAAAATTGATGATATTTCTTTATTTCCAATTATAATCAATGCTGTTTTCCATATAAACAGTTCCCTAAGAATAAATATGAACCAGGGATGTGTTTGTTTTTAATTCTTTAAAAATTCACACATGCATAAAATATATCAAATCCAGCTCTCACTATCTCCCTTCAACATTCCTGGGGACATCTCGACCCACCACACAACACTTCATCTCCCAACTTTATGTCCTCTGTCTTGCTCTGAGTCCAGTTAATTCATCTGATGTGCAGGTGACTTTTGGGTCATCTATTCGGGTATGAGCAACCATCCTTGGCAAAGATGATACTTTCTCAGAAAACATCAGCTGTCACTAGTTCCTTGACTTGGGAACTACTGACAGCTGAAAATTTTATTTGGCTTCTTTCATGCAGGTCTTTTAGAGGTAAACACAATTGCTGTGCATGCATGTGTATGACAACCATGTTACATCTGGAGGTTAACACTTCAGAGCATTTCCCCTCATCCTCCAGCTCAAAGGTAATCTACTAGGGCAAAGACACATTGGACCATCTTCTGATTAAAGTCCAGATTGCTATGGACTATGTTCACTTGGGAAAATTGTTTTAATGAAGCAAAAGTACAGCTATTATTCTAATAGTTTATTTATCTTCCATCACAGGCATAATTAATTGCTGAGTTTTTAAAGCTAATATGGTGAAGTTGTTTGCATTTTAAGAGAAGTGGGATTTAATTGTGCTAGTCAAATACAGTTTCTGATGTGCCATGTATGTAATCAGGAACTGGAAAATGGATAATCAGCATAATTTTGCCAGAGAGGTCTCTTAGGTGACACTCCAAGGACTACTGAGGTCACCCATGAATGTTTCATTATCATAATCCAAATTTTATTCTCTTTTTAGATACTAAAGCCTATTGTATAAACCTGGTGGGTAGAGATAAGTACTTTGATGCTTGGGCTTGAAAACTTCATGGTATATAGAATCACCTAGAATAAACACACTGGGGTTGTCTGTGAAGGTGTCTTAGTAGACATCTCCTGCCAATGGTTAGCCCAGCTATAAAGATGTTCAAGGGGCAAAATAAGCATGCATGCTTCTGTTTGCTTTCTGAGCAAGGTTGTCTATTTCTGCCTGTTATCCTCCTGTGTTACTGATTAGAGCTTCATTTGTGGTGATATTTTAATTGTGTTGAAATATGATTTTATTTGTATGTTAATAAATAAAGTTTGCCTGGAGATCAGAGGTCATATAGGGAGCCACAAGCAGAAGTCCAGTGATGGTAGCACACACTCTTAATCCAATCACATGGCAGGCAGAATCTCCGTGTGGTCAAGGACACAGCCAAGTGTGGTGACATAAGCCTTTAATCAAAGTACCAACCATAGAGATCTGGAGGTCTGTATAGACAGGCAGTGAGGAGGAAGTCATGTGGCTGGGCTTAGAGCCAATGAGAAAGCAGAACAGAAAGGAAACAAAACCACAAATCAGACAGGAAGAAGCTCTCTCTGGGGAAGCAATGGCGGGAGGTGGTAAGATAAGGTAGTCGTGGCCCTCTTATCCCTTTGGCTATTACCTCTGTATTTGGCTCTGTGTTTCTTATTTACTAAGACTGCTTAGAATTTCGTCTACATTCTTTGGCCTTCCGTTATGGGCTAAACACCAGCAACACTGCTGGGGTCTCTCCTAATTACATAACTCTATTGTCAGAAATGAGGGCTCCAGATTTGTGGATTGAACAGCTTCCTGACTTACTGCTTCACCCACTATTATATACTGTTGGACAGTCTAGCCCTTGTTATACAAGCCAATCTAACAAACTCATTTTATTGTACACATAGACATATATGCATATTTTCTATTAGTTCCTTTCTTTTAGTAAACTATTCATAATACAGGTACTGTTAGACACTTAGCAATTGTTTCCATTTCTTGATACATTATCCTTTGAAGATGTTCTAACTGGATTAAGGATATGACTCTTGTGTCAGGATGGTTGGAGTAGGTGGCTAATATTCCTTCAGTTTGGTTATTGTGCTTCCATTCATGAAGTATAAAATCCCTGTTAGGGGTGCTGGTGCTATATTATACAATTGATTTTCATTGATCTCTGTCAAGCAAACGTTTAATCTCTTTTACACATGCTATTGGAAAAAGTCACTATCCTTTGTATGTTTGGACTTTTGGATTTGGTGAACAAGACCTTACATCTCTCACTTACAAGCTTTTCCTTCTATTTCTTGTTCTTCTCCTTCTTCCTCCTCCTCCTCTTCTTCTTCTATGACTTTTCTAATTTACAATACCTTTTTCTTCTTTCTTTTGTTTAAAATAAATATTTTCATGCAATATATTTTTAAAATGGTTCCCTTCACCCAGCTCCACTGAGATTTGCCCCACTTTTCCTATCATCAGAATCCTACCCTTGCTGCTTCTCTTCAGATATCTAAATAATAATAATAATAAGATAAAATGGAAACAAACAAACCAAATGGAACAAAATAAACAAAGAAACAAACAGAAGAAAAAGAGCCAAAGAGGAAGGAGATACACATACAGACACAGAGAAATGCATTTTTGTAAGCCCAGGAATCCACTAAAAACATAAAACCAGAAGACATAGTATACATGCCAAAGACATGTAAGAAAAATGTGCTGTCAATATCTTATGAGACAAAGAACCTCCTTTAGATGTTTCTTATTAGTTGTGTTCCTTGATTCTTTGTTACTCAAATATTGTTACAGCTTTATTCTGCTATGTACCTTGCACTGGTAATTTTCAGTGTTTGTGTACTATCTGCTGGTTATTACTGTAGTTTTCAAGTTACAACTTAAACTGAAAACAAATGAAGTAATTGATTATAATGCTTTTACATCTGAGGAGAGTCTGCAGAACTCTGTTGAGAGAAGGCAAACACTATTGTGTATTGACCCTTGCCTCATTATGACTATGCCACAGGAATATATTAAAAATGCTTTGATCAAATACAGTCCTCCTATTTCTTTGACCTACTTATGTAATCTTGCTTTAAAACAGGGTAATAGACTGTGGCAAACTCTTAAAATATGCTCTCTGAAGTTTAAAAAAAACATGGCAATCATATTCCCAAAGTTTTTGTTTTTCTTCTGTATTTCTAGACTCCATGTAGTAATAAATCACTAAAGAGAACAACAAAGAGGACAGAAATTCCTTTCTTTTGAACAGACATGATATCCAGGCATTGCGTTATTGACAACCTATGAGTCACAGTAACAGCTTCTCATTATTGTCAAGCATTGATTGTATAAATACATTGTATAGTTAGTATCACACATTTTTAAGGAAGTACGTATGCCTCTTATATTTCACTTATAAAAGACAAAACAGGAAGTGTAACTGGAGGAATTTCTTCATACACCCAGGCTTTCTGTTTCAAAGAGGGGTAAACATCACAAACTCTCTGTGTTTGCCTTGCTATATTTTGTTTCATGGTTCAGGACAAGGATGAAAGGTCGTATCTGGTAATGGCTTCTTTCCTGCCAGAGTCTAGAGGCAATATAGGATGTCACATGGTGAGACATACGAGTGTCTCTGTGACAAATCTATCAACCTGGTCTTACCTCTCAACATCTAACAAAGATTAAAATTCAACATTAGTTCAAAAACTACAAGTCATATTTTAATCACTGTATTCAGGTTTTATTTTTATGCTAAACCACAAAGATATGTTGAAGTCGTTGAAAAGAGGACACTTAACTCTGTCTTTTAAATCCATGGAACCATAATAAATAAACACAATAATAAACCAAAATAATCAGCTTAAAGGCTGATATGTTTTATGACTTCTCATTGTAACATACTTTAATGAAAAGAGGTCATATAATGAGGAGGCAAGAGAGGAGTTATTTTAAGGATAGCAGAATTTGGACTGAGATGCTTTGAGAATGGAGGAAGTATCCTCCGTTCTGTTTCTCCATCTGACTTCATATGCTTTCCAAGGAAGCTAAGGAATGCAGATAGTCCCTAGAAACTAGCAGAAGGAGGAAACTGATTCTTCTTTGGATCTTCTATAAGAAGTGAATTGTGTTTTCAGGACTTATGACCTCTACCACTTAAATAAGTTTTCTTTGTAGCCAATATCTTTAAAACATAGTTATTTATTATAGTAATTATGAAAAGACAATTGAAATGATGATTCAAATGATGTCAACACATAAATCCATATTTACATATAACCCAAGTATAATCCTAACTTCAAAGTGAATAAAAGCAACAACAAAAAAACAACCAACAACATCAACAAAACAAAAACAAACACTCTACATCCAGAACATATTGCTTTACAAGCAACCTTCCACTGAGAGACACACAGTAAATCCATGCAAGTGAGTAGGGAAGGAGTTCGAGAGAAAAGAAGCCAGATCAAAGAATACAGGATTAAGTCACATGCCTATCATATGTTTTATATCTAACTTTTGTGTTCCCAGCTGCATGAACTTTGAGTTTAATTCATAGAAAATATCTGATTTTTATATCTAACCGAACACTAATTTTATAGATTTCTATGTATAAAAGTGTATGTATGTTTATACAGTACCATATATACTTATTTAAATATTTATTTCTAATGTATGTGCATGGCTGTTTAGTTCTGCATGTATATCTGTGCAGTACATGCATAAGTGCATAGAGTGGCCATAGAGGCCACAGAAGTCATCACATCCTCTGGAACTGGAGTTACCTACAGTTGTAAACTGCCATGTAGGTGCTGGGACTACAACTTCTGTAAGAGTAACAATGAGCTTAATTGCCAAGTCATCACTTCACCCATTACCAATATATATTTTGAAATTCATTATTCTAATTTGAACTTCTAAGAGCTTTTGTCATATTTTGATCATCTTTTTCTTCCTAAAACATTAACCTCATACATTACAGGTAGTATGAGTCACATATTCGATTTGTTTAGAAACTATTTTAAACTTCGATCCTATCAATCTCATATTGCAAGATATAGAAGACGGTCCAATGAAGGAAACACATGTAGTCAGATGGAGAAACAGTAGATTATTTGATGAAAACACTCACAAATACAGATGCTAAAGTTCTCTTCACTCGTAGTGATGAGGTAGTAGGGAACAGAAGCTCTGAAGAGGTGACTGGGTCTGTAAGACTGGAGCGTGTGTGTGCCCATTATGGTCATACGAAGGTGCTTCAGTGAGCTCCAGTGCCTGCCAGCTTTATGAGGATCCTACATGACAGCCAGCGACAAACCCAAGAGCAAGCCTCATTGGATAATGAATCTAAGTGTTCTCGATTTGGGGTAGTAAATTCCACAGCTATGAGAAATAAATTCCTTTTCTCATTAGTCATTCAGTTTATGTTCTATTGTAGCTGCCCATGCCAACTAAATCTCATTTCAGAAATGATATCATGAAGGAAGCATGTCTCTTATCTAGGACAGACCTTGTGGTTTATTATTTTAATAACATAACACAAAGTTTACGTTTACATTAGGGAAGTTATAAAAATTTTATATACTTTACTTGAAATATATTCCTAGAAACAGAAACAGAAACCATAATGAGAAGAAATAGATTTCTGAAAGTCACCACAAATTTTGAAAAATTATGAGCTAGGAATTAAAGGGTTTTAAGATAAATTATAATCATGTAAAGTCAATCTGTTTTAGATATAAAAGGATTTCTAGTATTTTTACTTCACCTAAATTTCAAGTCTATTGTTATTTTGGAATAAAATTTCTAAATTCTGATTATGAGTTTTATACACAGAGAGAGAGAGAGAGAGAGAGAGAGAGAGAGAGAGAGAGAGAGAGAGAGAGAGAGAGAGAGAGAGAGAGAGAGAGAGACTTTCCCACACACTAGCTAGCTGGAATGTATTTTTTGGTAACTGAATACTTATTTGCTACTTTCAAGACCCCCAACTCAATTTCTAGACCTAGAAAAAAGTAAAACACTCATCTGGTTAAGATTTTTAATTATGTAACATTTTGATCTTTGGAAAATGGGTGTCCTTCCTATTATGTTCCTAAAATGGGAATTACAACAGACCTGACTCAATTTGTTGCTTCTGAGGGTGAACAAAAAATACATTTTTCATTTCTGTTATATACATTGTTATTTCCTGTTGAACAGTGAACTTTTTCTCAGCAGTTTTGTTATAGACAGGAAGCCTTAGGCAAATCTATGACAAAAGAAAATACTTCTTTTTCAGCCTCCTACTCTTCCCTATTCTTGTTCTAACTTAACACATGTGTTATTCTTATTCTCCCTCAAAATATGCCAAAGGTGAACCTCAGTCCTACATTATAATGCTTCATCCAGTCCTGTCTTCTTGAAATAAATCCTCTATATTCAAACTTCTCACTCCTCAAGTTTGATCCAAATCTGGCTAACCCAACTTCTCATTTCCTCTACAACATCTGATCTGCAAACCAATTAGATAAAAATACCACTGGTAACATGTGCCTTGAACATTAACAACACCACAATTATTTAAATACATGAATTCATTGAGGTCTATTTATAATTCACACATATGTATACACATTTTATATACATGTTTGCTCCTTGAATTTTATACTTATCATGAAACATTATTCTCTATCATAACAGGAACATATAATTTAATTCAAGCCCCCAACTCAGAAAACAACCTCAAAAGCAGTGTTGTCCAATATTAAATGTATTTAAAAGTAAATTATACATCATTGCACAGTCTGTTAGTTTCATATATTTTATATGAAAAATCTATTAAAATAGAAACATTACTATTAAATAACATAAAATTGTGTTTTTAGGCCTCTTAGCAAATAGTTCATGATGATAACTAATGTAAATTGCTTGCATATGTTGAGTTTGTTGAGATAGTAATAGTTCTCTTCTCTGCCCTGAATGAATGATGAATAGAAACAATGATCAGCCACTGATAAAGACTTAGAATATTGCATGAAAACACAAATATTAGAGAAAAAATTAAAAACCTATATGAACTGGTATTGTTTTCTTAAATGGGAGGGCTACCTCAGAGGTGACAAATGAAAATGTTTCCTGAATAATTTGTAATTTCTGACTTCATAATACATA